>NC_069504.1:608024187-608281687 GCF_027579735.1 Bombina bombina | reverse complement strand
AATAGTATCTTAGAGGTATCTAGTTGTCAACCACATCATCTAAAAAGAAGTGTCCCATATAGTCAATTCTTGCGTCTAAAAATAAATTGTTCTTCAAATACCAAATTTGAATATCATGCAGAATTAATGCAACAGAGATTTATGAATCGTGGATACTCTAGGAAAAACATTCAATCATCACTGAATAAAGTCAGAAAAAAGAATAGAGACACTTTGCTCTACCAATCTAGACCCCAAATAACTAATGATCTAACTAGATTTATAACTACATATAATTGCCAATGGCCAAAGATAAGAGAAATACTATCGAAACATTGGCATATTCTCACTCTGGATGAAAAAATTAAATCTAAAGTGGGAAATTACCCATTATTAACTGCAAAAAGAGCACCATGTTTGAAAGATAAACTGGTACAAAGTAAATTTGTTAGATCACCAGCTTTAGATTGGTTAGGGTTGAGACAAGAGGTAAAGGGGAGTTATCCTTGTAGACACTGTGTGTACTGCCCTTATATGCAGAAAAGTAAAACCTTTTCAGGCAATAATAGCAAAGTCTATAATATAAAGGTGTTTGCGAATTGCAATTCTGTTGGTGTAGTTTATCTACTACACTGTTCCTGTCCGTATTTTTATATAGGAAAAACTAAAAGACTTTTCAAAGAAAGAGTCCAGGAACATAGGGATGATATATTATATGGCAGGGACACTAGTGTAGCATGACACTTTGCCCAATACCATCAAAAAAATCCAGCTTCACTAAAATTCATTGGAATTGATAGGGGAATACAAAGTGGTAGAGGTGGTGATGAAGACAATTGCCTGCTAAGAAAAGAATCTAGGTGGATATATGTTCTTCAAACATTATCCCCACAAGGGTTAAATAAAGTAATAGAGTATGCCCACTTTCTCACTTAAAAAGCTTATTTGCAAAAATTTCTGTAATGTAGTGTTGAGCTATCTGTATCGCTTAAGAAAGATATACAATAAGAGGATTTCTTTGACATTTGGTAAGATATTTGAACCACTTTGTTCATTCGACGTGGGTGGAAAAATCGCAATTGGGAGAATGCAGTTCATTACTGTGATCTGACTATGTAAAACTATATGTTTTTCATGTTTAAAATCCTTAAATACAGGTATAGAGATTTAAATTTTGAGTAGCGGTTTGTTACTACTGAGTTACAACCTCTATGCAAATTTTACCCTTGAAAAGGGAGGTGAGAATACCTGTGCAAATTAGTCCTGACGAGGCCCCGAATAATCGCAAGGCATTGTGGGGCGAAACGTACGTCGACTATGCTAAGGCTATGCAAGTAAACAGAGCACACCTGTGGCAGCTGAATGGAGGTTCCTTTCCTGAATTAAGCACAAACCAAGAGGGAGTGATGACACTCTGATTCGATACTGACCGAGAAACAAATTCGGTTTGGGTAAAGCATTTCATCAAGCCGTAGCGGTTGTTCACCTAGGTGTACAGGTAACACGCTGGAAGACACGGCTCAACTAAGGTACTGTCTTGTTAATGCTGATTGCATGTTTGGGAATATGTGCATACAATAGGATGGAACACGCTGTGCTGAACAGGCCTTTGCCTCAAAGATCAGGACACTTCGTTTTGATGCTATAGAAATCTCTTTCATGATAAAGCATGATAAAGATGGTGATGTAATTTCACAAACAAAGTATAAGCTATCCTTAAGTGGTAAACTTGAAAGGAGGACGTTTTCACCTCAGTAAATGTAAATCTATCACAGCATAAAAGAGAAAATGCTTGGATGTTTGTGTACAGTTTGCAAGCAATGATACAATGTTGCAGCTTTAATATTAGAGGACGCTTTTACCTCGGAAAATGTTGCAAAATGCTTGGATGTTTGTGTACAGTTTGTAAACAATGATACAATGTTGCAGCTTTAATATTATAGGACGCTTTTACCTCCGAAAATGTTGAAAAATTTTGTATATTGAGACTGCAGTTGTTTTTGTAATTGTTTTTTACTGTATGGAGTCATATTTATTACGGCATTAAATTAATTAATTGATCACCCTGACGTGTGTATATATATATATATATATATATATATATACATTTGAAATATTATGATTTCGTGTATCTGAGTGATGCATTACGTTGTGTTATACTGGAACTTTGTCGTGAATAAATGTTTCTGTGTCTGATGGCAAGTCTGTCTGCATTCTCTTGATCACTGTGTGGTGGGTGCACACTTCCGTCTGGGGCCCAGAAGAGCATAGGTATAGAGTGCTGAAATCCCTAGTCATTATTTTCTCTTTTCTTTATTTAAATTGTATAATATATATATATATATATATATATATATATATATATATATATATATATATATATAAATGGGTGGAGCCATCTGAGGGGCGGGGCTAGTGCTCCCCCATCTTTAAAAGTCACCAGCCACCACTGACATAGCCTAGCACTGGCTATATTCGCCTGAGTATACTCTCTATAGCACACTTAAGCCCTTATTTTGGTGGCACTCTTATACCTCCCCTCAATTTTTGAGGTTGAGGTTGATCTATATATAATACGATCCTGTTAGGTGATCATTATTCTATAGTGAGCTTGTGTGCCCTCTCATTTGGAGCTGACTACTACCTATTTTTCTTCTAAATTATAGTTTAATGTTAGTTTTTTTTATTTCACATGTAGGTTTTTATTTATTTAAAGATAATTATATTGTAACTTTTAATTTAAATTTAGGAGGTATTAGGTTTAGGGGTTAATAGTTTAATTTAGTGTTTTGTGATGTGGAGGGCCAGCAGTTTAGGGGTTAATAGGTTTAGTTTATTAGTTACGATGCGGGGGACTGGAGGTTTAGGGGTTAATAGGTTTATTTATTAGTTGTGACGTGGGGGGGCAGTGGTTTAGGGGTAAATAGGTTTATTTAGTGTCAGCGATGTCGGGGAGCGGCAGATTAGGGGTTAATCACTTTATTTAGCATTGGCGATGTCGGAGAATTGCGTATTAGGGTTTAATAACTTTATTTAAGTGTCAGCGATGTCGGAAGTTTAGGGGTTAATAGTTTTATAATAGTAGTAGCGATGTGGGGGGGGGCGGCAGCTTAGGAGTTAATAGGTTTATTTAGGTATTAGTGATGTGGGGGCGTCGGTTTAGGGGTTAATTGCTTTATTTAGTGCTGGTGATATTGGGGGGGTGGCAGACTAGGGGTGTTCACACTACGAGTTTATGTTAGGGTGTTTGGCTTAAACGTAAATTTTCCATAATTGGTTTTCATGCACCTTTCTACTTGATATTATGTGATGCGGGTGATCAGAGTCATGGTAATTACCTAGACCTCTTTTGGGGGCAAGTGAACATTTATTTAAAAGAAGAGAGTCTGACCTTTTAAATGAGGGTAGCTTTTTTCTCTAGGATAACCAGGGATGGATATAGGGGATCCATCATAGCCCATCCTTCTGCAAAAATACAATTGTCTTTTTTAGGTGATCATAGCATTTTATGGCATCTTTCAAACGAGGGGTTGAATAATCCTTATAAGTTATATGGGTTCTGACACCCCTCTATCCTCAGTCTTAAAGTTAAGTAGATATCTGTCTTTCTTTGCACTCTCTTGTTGATCATGTACTGGGTTAAACATCACATCGCTACCTGTCGACCTAGGATTGTAGGAGTTATGTAAAGGAAAACACATTGTTTTCATATGCATTCTAGTAATTAGTGTAGAACAGGGCATGCAGGAACCAGTGCAGATAATGAAAATGTTTCACATCAATGCGGTTAAGCAAGCAGATGATCATATTAAGATCTGATGGTGACAATGTTACAATGAACATTCACATTTTTAGGATTGCTTATTAAAATGATACTTAAATTATAAGGTTTTCCAAAGAACACACAGTCTTACTATAAAATTATGGGTGTATTAGAAATTAATATACGTTTTATAATATAATCCTTCTCGGTCTGTCTGCAGCCTTTGAAACTGTTTACCATCCTCTCTTGCTTCAAAACTTCCAATTGTCTTGCTTTTGCAACACATCCCTTTTGTGGTTCTCCTCCTACCTGTATAACCAATCCTTTAGTGTATACTTCTCTAGCACATCCTCTGCCTCTCTACCACTTTGTGTCAGGATACCATAAAGCTCTGTTCTTGGTTCATTTCTCCTCTAAATCTGTGCTTCATCCTTAATAAAGTCTTATAGGTTTCAGTATCACTGGTATGCTGATTACACCCAGATATACCTCTCTGTACTAGACCAATACCCTTCCTTGATACCTTGTATCACTTACTACCTTTCTAATATTTAATCATGGATCATCCTCCCACTACCTTAAGCTATATATCTCTAAAACTAAGCTTCTTATTTTCCATCTTCATCAAAAATCTTGACCCTTCAACTATCTATAACTGTTTATAATAACACCATTGCTCCAACCCCTCATGCTAAATGCCCGGGGATCACACATGACTCTTTAATTCACTCCTCACATTCAGTCTTTGGTTAATTCCTGCCATTCCTACCTTAAAAACATCTCAAGTTGAGACGTTTTTAAGCGAGCGCACAGTGGTCCGGAATGTCAGGACCGGATCATTTCTAGGAAAGTCAGCGGCTGCAGCCTACTCCAGGCCTCGCGGCCGCTTTTAAAAGGGACAAAGCAATCTGAGATTTAAACTTCAGCTTACACTCAGCAAGGGACCACAGAGAAGGTTCAGCGGTAAGGGGCTGCAGGCTACATTAAGCTACCCAGAACAAAGAGTAAACTCGAGGCCCTAACACCAAGCAGACTAGAGGCCTTTTAAAGGGAAACAGGAGGAGGTGGAACTTGGTGTTTTCGGGTTGTGAAAGTATCTTGGGATGGATCGAAGGCACTAAAGTGGCCACAGAGATTATAGCCTGAGTTATATGGTGTCCCAGGAGAAGGGTAAGTGGCGAGAAAATTGCCATCTTGAATGAAAACCCCCGACATTTAGACAGCTGATACATTAAAAGCAGCCCCTGCTTCACACTTTTATCTCAATTGCCTGTATGGGATAACTGCAGCCCTGACAAGGACCTTTATTATTAAAAGATCCTTTACTATCCTCTCACACAGAAGCGCATCAGCTTTAGGCCGACCAGATATTTTATCCAGAGAGGTTGCACAGTGCAATGAAACCTGTTTGGGAGCATGCTTGATTATTATCAGTGTCACCCTCCAGTTATAGCGACATAGCTCTCTCCCCTCCCTTTTCCCACCACCCAGTGTGTTGGTGGGTCATATCCTAAGTTCCCTTTACCGGCATCCTCCTGTGAGGACACTATCCCTGGGGAGAGGGGCTTTATGGGTCGCTATGCACACTTGACTTATTGTATCTGAAGGGGTGTACATTGCAGTTAAAAGCCTTTGTACAGAATGTCATCTCCCTCCCCGGACCTGGAGTATCACCTTAGGCCTGGGACACCGAGGGAGATTTACTGAGTAAGTCTAAGAACTGACACCCTGATGTTCACTACTAATCTCAATGCCAGACATGATTGAGCCTACAGCAATGAGTCATCATTAGAATAACACTGTATTATCAGACCTGGGGGGATCTCCTCCTTATGTACCCTCTGTAACACTTGTCAAACTGGTGGTTTCATAGTGTCCTGATTTCAGATTCCAGGCTTACTTAGCTATATACAGCTTTATTATTGCAATGAAGGGGAGAAACCAATCTGTTAAAGATTGCCTTTCAAGGTCTCAGCTCAAAAAGAAGCAGAGCACTGGGGAACTTTTTACGGATGGGGATTCCCAGCAATCTTCTCCCAAAAGTCCTCCTATGGCCCCGACTGTGACATCACCGAATGGTGAGCTCCTGCAACAAATAAAGCAACTATTTAAAGAAGAGATGAGAGCCGCTCTCTCTGAATTAAAGCAGGACATTTCAGACATTGGAGAAAGAACTGCATCTCTAGAAGACAGAGTGGATGGCATTTCAGATGAGATACCCAATATCCATTCAACTATACAATCACAGCAAGAACAGATTCAAAAGCTTGAAGACTCTTTAGAAGATCTTGAAAATAGATCCAGGAGATCAAACTTTAGAATCCACAATCTTCCTGAATCTTACAACCTATCAGATACACTTATGAAACTTTTTCAACAAGTACTGCCTGGAAGTTGATCCCTCACTATTTCTTATGGACCGAGTGCACAGGGTACTTGCTAAACAACCTACACCATCAGCTGCAAGGGATGTGATCACCAAGCTACACTATTTCCATGTCAAGGATCAAATCATGCAGGCAGTGTGTAATATATCTAAAGTCACCTTTGAAGGTCATAACCTGCAACTATATACAGACCTATCACCAACAACTCTCAGAAGGAGAAGGGAACTCAAACCTGTTGTATCAGTTCTGATCAAGGCACAGATTAAATACAGATGGGGGTTCCCATTCAAGCTTGTCTTCATGTATGAGAGAACATCTTACTCTTGCTCGTCCCTCTCCAAGGGTCAGGCTATTTTAGAAGAATTGAATCTGGAAAGAACTCCTGCAGAGGTGTCTTCTTCCCCGAAACCACAGCTTAAAGCTATAGCAAGGTGACTGGACTCCAGTGAGCAAAGAAATGACAAGAATCCCAGATCCAGACAGGAACAGAAAAGCCCCACCTGATGATACCCCTTTGGGTCATAGTGGTCATTGTTGATATGACCTAAGTTGCTGATCCCCCAGTTGTGGGGGATGTGAGGATGGGGTTGTGCCTGTTCTTGCACACCCTTTAGGTCATTCACTAAGTTTGGATATGATTATGGTTTATTGATTTTCCTTTCCCTAACCCTTCCCCCTCCCCCCATTGAGTCTGCTAAAGTTCTCATATATCTAATTTAAGGGAGACATTAGGTCACCCACCTTTTCAAAGTTAATTAGCCCGAGTATCGGGTTCTACATGTTATTGGTTATTTTTCTTGTTCTAAGGTTATTTGAAATTGTTAGCAATGTTCAACTTTCTTTCCTCGACAGGTCAAGTTCACAACAACAACTAGGTTTCAGGTACCAATCATATTTAGATGCTCGACAAAGTACAACTGTGGTATTCTGTTTAAGATGTTTGGGTTTGTATATGCTGTCTCATAGTGTTTTTACTGATGCTATGCAATGTTATTATGATGGAAGCAACCGTTAGTCAATACCCTTAATGACACTTAATGTAATAACACATAATGTTAGGGGACTCCACTCCAATGTAAAGCATATTCCCTACAGTACCGCGCCACAAGCCAAAAAATTAAATGTGGAATCTTTATACTTTTTGATAATAGTATTAACTTTTAGGAGGAAGAATCCTTTATAGACAAACAAGGACACTATATAATTTTAAGAGGTAAAATTCACGATACTCCCGTAGTCATTGGAACTGTATATGCTCCTAATAAATCCCAAGATCAATTTATGTCTAAAATAAGTAAACTATTGACATATTGGAAACAATATAGATTATTTATTGGAGGAGATTTAAACGTAGTGGTAGATCCAGGACTGGATGGGTCCGGTACTGGACTTCCTTCTCAGCCCCGAAATTCTAAAAAGATACTATATGATTTCCTTCTGGACCACAACTTACTCGATAGTTGGAGGGTGCATAATGGCAATAGTAGGGACTACACTTTTTATTCCACAGCTCATAAGGCCTACTCAAGGATCAAACCTATCCTGGTAAGCCAGATCTTAGCACCTTTAATTATAAATTCTGACATTGTAGTCAGTACTTGGTCAGATCATAATCTAGTTTTAACCAAATTATCGAGTTTGATAGACCCTCTAAGAAACAAAAGTTGGACTTTGAACCCTTCCTTATTCAAGGATAAAATTCAGACTTTAAAAAGAGAAATTGGTGGATTCCTCCAGGTTAATCACCAGTCAGTAGAGAACCCTGCTTTTACATGGGGGGGCGCTTAAAGCTTTTACTAGGGGACTGTTGATCAGAGAATCTAGTGTTAAGTTAAAAAACAGCACAAACACTCATTGAGAGACTCAGCTAGGAAATCAAGCAACTACATATACAACACTGCTCTAGCCATAGTAACACGATACTCCAAACTTTAACTGCCGAGAGGGCAGAGCTCTATAGGTTACTGTCCCAGGTTTCTCAGGTCATAATGGGTTAAGAAGATGTCTACTTCTGTGTCCACTAGAGGGGGTGCTTAGATTGTGTAAATATTTGAGAAATGTTTTACCACCTGTACAGGTAATTGGTCCCTCCCCTATGTAAGGGTATAAAAGGTGAATAGGAGTGTTCATTTGTATAACATGATTAAGGTCAATTGCTGACCGAAACGTTGTTGCTGTATGCTGTGATGTCTCACCAATAAATGATGTATGATGCATAACTAAGGTGCTGTGGCTTTTCTTTGGATTTGCTGTTACTGTTGGGGATCTGTGCAGGATCCCTGCTACATGCTCCTGGATTTTGGACTGTGAGTGCTAGGTTATATTTTCTTTGTTGTCCCAGGAAGCTGCCAGATCCCTTAAAATTGTTGACACAGTATTTTATTTATGCCAATAAGCCCGACAAATTGTTGGCTAATTAGTTAAAAGATTTAATGAGGCTAACAACAATTCCACAATTAAAGAAGCTGAATGGGTTCACTTCTAATCACCCACAGATAATAGCAGACACTTTTGCCTCATAATATAAGTCTTTATACACCCTACCCTGAAGTACTAACAGCCCCACTCACACAGCTAACTCTCTTGATTTTTTGAATCAATGTCATTTGTCCAAACTTGATACAGTCGATCTGGACAGTCTGAATGCACTGATTACCCTCAATGAAATTAGACAGGTGATCAAAAAAGCCAACAAAGCCCCTGGTCCGGATGGATACTCTACCGCTTTTTAAAAATTATTTTTGGATGAACTGGGCCCCTTGTTAGTTTGCACCATTAATCACATGTTGGTAGGGGGCTTTGTCCCCAAAGAATTCTTGTTGGCCCAGATTTCAGTTATTCCAAAGCCTGGCAAATGTAAACAACACTGTAAAAATTATCGTCCAATCTCCTTGATAAACCAAGACATTAAGATATTTTCCAAAATCCTAGCCTCTAGACTTAACAGATTAATGCCCAAGCTTGTCCATCCAGACCAGGTTGGATTTATAACAAATAGGGAGGCCCCGGATAATGTCAGAAAAGTGATTGATTTGATAAATTTTGCGTCAGTGAATGGGGTGCCTTCTCTGTTCCTTTCCCTGGATGCTGAGAAGGCATTCAACTGCATATACTGGGATTATTTGGATAGGGTTCTTGTCACGATGGGTATAATGGGTAATTTCAGGAAGGCAATCTCCACTATCTATTCTCATCCATCAGCGTTTGTTAAAATAGCAGGGTATAAACCAAAGTCTATAGATATTGCAAATGGAACTAGACAGGGATGCCCTCTCTCCCCATTGCTTTTTGCGCTTTGCATCGAACCCTTGGCAGCCCATATACGGCAAAATGTAGATATAGCAGGAATAACTGTACATTCTAAAGAATATGTACAGGTAAGTGAGAGTTAAGAATACTGAGCGGTTAGGTCTAAACGGGAACATACATGGAAGCTGCGTCTGCGCCTCTCCCGGCACAAACCCAAACTCGCAGACCAGGCTGCTTGTTTCCAGGTATATTTATAGACAAAGAAGAATATCCCCTATAGTATGCTCCCAGACCAAATAAATGTCCACTGTTTAAGGCACAACACAAGCACATAAGTCGAAGTAAAGTGATTCAATCATACCTTTATTGTGGCATGTCGGACAAACACTCGGCATACAATAGCGGTGTGACTACCAGGAGACACAGGTGTGTGGAGTGTGACGTCATCTGATGCGTTTCACGCCCTTCTGGCGCTTTGTCAAAGATGTGGAGGTGTGTGTAATTGGCATACTTTTAAATGATTACCTTAAAAACTCCTCCCTTGATGTGATGTCACAGTGACAGACTGTGTTTTCAAAATTAACTAAATACATTTTGTGTGATAAAATGTGTTAAAAAAGTGTATGTATATTATAAACGTGCAAGTTACGTGTATTAATTCAAATGAATTAATATTGAATTAAAACTCAATAACCTATGACATTATACGGCTCTTAGGTGTTCATATCCTATGGCAAGAGACTGAAAACTTTTTGCAGTTAGATTGTAATACATTACTTCTGTTGAATTTTCACTGCAATGATACTTTTTAATAACTATTATTATTTTGTGTACATGAATATATATTGTTGTTTCTTCATATTTGAAAATTCTTTACTCTTGCTATATAGGCTTTCAGACTATTTTAGACTCTTCATTTGTCTGAAATCTTGTCAAACTTATAATTAACCCCTTCATCACTATTTAGAATTGTTGCGTTATACATTCTTAATTCAAAATAGCTTTTCTTATTACATGACTAGGTTAACTAAGTTTTTTTGAGCCGATAGTTCATATCAACACAAAAATGTTACAATATTAAAAGTTGTTTATTTAGTGTGAAAACAGTTTTTAAACTTTACACCTGATTAATAAATTATTTATTTAATTTAGTACCTTGTTCATATCATTCTTTAGTATTAGATTTCATTTGATATTTGTTTCACTATGTAAGATTTCTAAGAGCTTATTTTTGTATATAGGATAATGAACTTACAAACCTGAGTTGTGTTCATTAATATTGGTAATGATATTTTAATTCATAGCTATCAGAGATATGAGTATAGGAAGTGAGGAGTGAATAGAACAGATTGTTAGGGGATGTATACATTTCTTCAAATTCTCTGATGTTTTTACAATTTTTTTTATATTGTTTGATTTTATTTATATTGTATTATGTTATGATATTTTAATTCCCTTGATATAGATCTAGATCCCATCTAGAATTTATTCCTTTTGGTTCTTTTGTTGCTAGTTTGAATATCCACTTCGCCTCTCTGTCGAGCAATTTCCTAAATCTGTCCCCTCCTCTTTTATTGGCTGGAATGAAGTCAATAGCTTGGAATTTGAAAGCTTTTTTGCTTTCTTCAATAGTTACTCGATGATTGGCATAGTGTTTAGCTACTAGTGTTTTAGGTGGGTCCTTCTCTAGTGATGTCAGGTGCTCACGTATTCTGTCCTTTAGAAATCGACTAGTGCAACCTGTGTATTGTTGTCTACAGATTTGACAGGTTATTAAGTACACTACATATTTAGAACAGCAGTCTAGTCTATATTTAATGTTATGGATGATATTGTTTGATGAGGATGTAAACGTATTTGCAAGGTGACAATATTGGTATACATTACAAGGGTGCTTATCACACTTGAAAAAACCTTTTTTAGAAAGCCATGTTTCTTTAGATCTTATAGTGGAATTATTGTATACATATTGGATAACTTTACTTCCAATTGTTGGAGCTTTCCTTGATACAAATTTAATCCCTTTATTTAAGCATTTGTCTAGTTTATCATCTAGTTTAAGGTTTTTTAAATTGTTTTTAACTATATTTTTAATCTGATTGAATTGTTTACTGTATTGTGTAACACAGACTATACTGTCACTTTGCAATTTGTGAGTGCTTTAGTGGCTTTTTTTTATCAGTTTTATTGATTAGGTCATGTCTCTTGATTTTTGCTATTTCAGCTCTAGCTGTCATAAGTTTATTTCTATCATATCCCCTATTGGTAAGCCTTTGAACTAGGTTTAGTGAATGATCTAGATAATCACTATCATTGGAGCATATCCTCCTAATTCTTTTTAGTTGTCCCTTAGGTATGGATTTTGTCGTGTGAGCTGGGTGGCATGAGTCAGCCCTTAAGATTGTGTTTCCATAAATTTCTTTTCTATATAATTCAGTAACTTTGTTTCCCTCTCTTACCTTTAACTGGATATCCAAATAATTTACTTTATATTTATCAACTTCAAAGGTAAAACTTAGGTTTAGATCATTAGTATTTAAATACTTTACAAATTCTTTGCATTGTTCACTGTCCCCACGCCAGATAAACAGAAGGTCATCTATGAATCTGGCGTAGAAGTCAATGTGACACCCATACACATTAGTTTGTCCAAAGATATATATGGCTTCAAACCAGCCTAAAAACAAGTTAGCATACGAGGGGGCAAATTTTGCCCCCATCGCAGTGCCACATGTTTGCAAGTATAGCTTAGAGTCAAAAATGAAAAAATTGTGTGTTAACAGAAAATTTAAAGCCTCCACAATAAATTCAATTAATTCTGCTGGAAAGGTACTTTTCAGTAAAAGATGGTATTCAATTGCCTTCAAACCTAATTTGTGCGGTATGCACGAATAAAGGGACGAGACGTCTACAGTAAGCCACATATTGTTTTCATTCCAGGTTTTATCTTCTAGTTTTTGTAATACATGTGTAGTGTCTTTGATATATCCTGGAAGTGTATGTACAAGGGGCTGTAGTATATTGTCTATCCATTCTCCTAATTTTTCTCCTAGGGACCCCACCCCAGATACTATGGGTCTACCTGGTGGTTAGAGTGGATGTTTGTGAATTTTAGGTACAATTCTAAAGTTAGCAATAGTGGGAGTAGGATTATACAAATAGTCACACAGGATAGGATACCCAAATGTTTACCCCAATCTAGAAGTTTGCCCAATTGTTCTAAGTATTTAGTGGTAGGATCACTAGTAAGCAGAGTGTATGTGTTGGTATCATTTAACTGTTTTATTGCTTCAGCATAGTAATCTTGTTTATCCTATAAAACAATGGAACCGCCCTTGTCAGCTGGGGTGATTGTGATATGATCATTATTTTGTAGATTTTTGAGGGCTAATTGTTGTTTTCTTGTTAAGTTTGTTTTGCTTTTGCATTTACTACTCTGTTGGGCTTTAGTTTTTTCATATAAATCTATCAGTTCCTTATGTGTTTTTTCTTGAAACATATCTATGTATTGGTTCCTAGATTGTATAGGATGAAATGTACTTTTGGATCTTAACGTTTTATTGTATTTCTTATGTACTTGTATATGCTCAACCTCCCTCGTTGACTCAGCTGCCATTGCCTCTAGCATATTTGCTGTTTGTAGATCTGCAATTGAAAATTCATCTAAGTTATAGATGTTGGGCTTTGTCAGCTGAGCAAGTGGTTCATTTTCTAGATTACTACTTATAGAGTAATCTGCATTATTAGTATTTTCATTTTTATCAAAGTGACATTTCAAAACAATTTTTTTAACTAAACAATTGATGTCAGTAATGGTTCGAAACAAGTCAAAGTTCATGGTTGGAGCAAAGCCCAGTCCTTTTTCCAGGACTTGTTGTTCTGGCCTTGTTAGACAATGTGAAGATAAATTGACTACTGTCCATATCTGGTTGACATCTTTTTCTTTACTTGTTGAGCTGGCTTGATGCACTTTTTGGAACCTGAGTGGTTTCTTCTTCATTCTGTGTGCTTTTGGCTTCACTTCGTTGTTTTGTCTTTGGCCTTGCTCCTGGATCTCTTTGTTCCGTTTGCTGTTCTTCAGCGATGTCCCTTCTTTTGGGGTAGAAGTAGTGTCACTGTGGATTGAAAAATTTAAGTCTTAAAAACTCACTCTTCTTGTATCTTTATTTGAAGAATTTTCATGTCGTTGTCCTTTATATTTGTTTTATTTTTATTTTTTTGTTGCTGCTTATTTTTGTTTTTATTTTTGTTCTTGCTTTGGCTTGCATGTCCATTCAGTGCCCCTTGTGTAGTTGCATTCCAGTTGTATACTTTGTTCATGGAATAATCCAATTCATCTCTCAGCATCTTGTTGTCTTTCCTGGACACTAGATTTTGTTCAACCTCATCAAGGTGTTGTTTTAATTCTGTATCAAACGTAGCATATTTTTGGTGTT
This sequence comes from Bombina bombina, assembly GCF_027579735.1. Classification (NCBI taxonomy): domain Eukaryota; kingdom Metazoa; phylum Chordata; class Amphibia; order Anura; family Bombinatoridae; genus Bombina; species Bombina bombina. Next base: position 608,267,873 of record NC_069504.1, on the reverse strand, counting down.
GAGTAAGTGGTTGTAATTTTTTCTGTAGTTCTTTGATCTCCAAGAGAATTTTTTCTCTTTTCTCAGTTCTGTTGGCTTTAAGCTTAGTCATCAATGTTAAGGAGCATTCACTCAGCGTTTTTAGCCAATCATCCAAAAATTCCTTTTCTTCCTCTTTATCTACATTTGGGAATTTTTTCAAGCGTAGCCCTCGTGGTATTATGGCTGTTTGTATATATTTATCAAGATAGATTAGTTCATACCATAATTTTAGTTCTTTAACTCTAAGATTCTAAAGAATATAAGATTAGTTTATTCACGGACGATTTTATTCTTTCCATCACCAAGCCCCTAATCTCGTTGCCTATAATATATTCCACTATTGCTAAGTTCGCTGAGATCTCAAGTTACAAAATTAATAATGATAAATGTGAGGCCATTAGTGTTAATTTGCCTGGGTGGGGGGGGGGGAATGTGCTATTTGGGAGATATGCTTTTGGGCGATGTAGATTCTCTTTCCCACCCCTGATCTCTCAAATTAAAAATGTACTCCGGAAATGGGAAAAAATACAATTTCACTATATGGCAGAATAATAGGAGTCAGAATGTAAATTCTCCCAAAATTACTGTATCTCTTTAGATCCCTCCCAGTGTCGGTCCCAACCCAAGTTCTTACCCAACTTCAAAATCATATAATTTCCTTTATCTGGCAGGGAAAGAGACCAAGAACTAACAAACATACACTGTGTAGGGGTTGAGGTAGGGGAGGTATGGGACTCCCAGATCTTTTGTCATATTATCATGCGGCATGAATGGCCCAGACAGATTTATGACACAATAAATCTGATAACATCCAGTGGGTTGAACTGGAATCTGATATGGTCAGGGTACATCCAATCTACAAACTTCTTTGGTCTAATAAGTCTCACAGACCTGCAGTCTGGAGAACCTTCCTCTCTATCTCACACTCTATTACATTATGGAATTTTTTTAACTTCTAAATTCAAGCTTATTCTAAATACATCTAAGGTAACTCCTTTAGCCACTTTCTCTACCACATTCGACATAGGGCTTCAAGATAGATGTAATAGGGGACTGGACTATACAGATTTGCGGACACTTTGCAGGGTCAGAATTTTATGGACTTTAACGCATATGCTGGCTTTATGAACAGGACAAACCCAGTTGGTTTCAATACTTACAACTTAGGGCGAGAGTTGCTGGTGTGATAGGCAGCTCATACAAAGGGAACACCACTTATCTAGAACAGATATGTCTAGCGAAACAGAGAACACACGGTACTATCTCTAGGTTATATGTCCTTTTTAACTCACCATTAATGACACTTAAACTCCCCTTTATGCAGAAGTGGGAGAAAGAATTTAAGTTTACTTGGTCACTTGACAAATGGAACACTATTTTATATAAAGGGACCTTGTTCTCTTTATGTGCACACTTGAAAGAGAACTATATGAAAACCGCATTCTGATGGTATTTTCACCCCTCTAGACTACATAGTTCTGAGTCGGGTGAAAAGAAGTGCTTGAGAGGGTGTGACGAACTTGGAACATACTCACATATGTGGTGGTATTGCCCCCAGGTTCTTAGCATCTGGTCACAAACATCCACCCTATTAAGTGATATTACTGCGAGCCCCGTAATGGTGACCCCCCACTCAGGCCCTTTTGCATGAACTTATACCTGGGTTTAATAAGACTCAAAATAAATGTATTTTTATTATCTGTACAATAGTCAGATTGACTATAGCATAATATTGGAAAACAGTGATTCCCACCTTTCAGATTATAAGAAACAAAATTGAATATTACTACCAAATGAGCAGTAATGCAGCTGACTTGCTGGATACCAAGGAGCAGTTCATAGCCATCTGGGAACCATGGATCATGTTTTCTGAGGCTAGATCTGAGAGACAACCTGATTCACGCACTATATTACCCAACACATCTAACTATTCACGCACTATATTACCCAACACATCTAACTAATATATATTACTCAAGGGTCTAGCTTTTGATAAAGGTTCTTTTAACCAGATGATGGAAAGAGTTTCTGGGATTATAAGGATAGGAACATGCTTTCTGAATATTAACTGTCATTTTGTATTCCTATGTTTTGGAGATTGACATGGACTAGATTTTGTGCCTCCCGGGCCAAGGCCCCAGCAGTATGGACATGAACCTTATTTACCTTTACAATATATCCAGCAAATCTCTGTTTAGCACACTACTGGACACCTGTATTGTACTGTTTTCATTTTTACTATGATTGTGACCTGTCATTGCAAACCCTGATTATCTTCATGTTACGTTGTCATGATTTTTTATTTTGTATAACTGAGGAAAAATAATTAAAAAAAAAAATTAAATTAAAAATATAATAAAAATGGGAGATTTGTTTCAAATGTATGGATTAAAAATTAGCCTTTAAAAAACCCTATCCTAAAAAAGATGCCCTGAAAAGGGTGTCAGCGATTAAGCTCTTTTGTTTAAAAACAAAACAAAACCCTGTCCTAAAAAAAGATGCCCTGAAAAGGGTGTCAGCGATTAAGCTCTTTTGTTTTAAACTAAAACAAAACCATGTCCTAAAAAAAGATGCCCTTAAAAGGGCATCATACCGATAGCGTGCCACTTGTAATCCAGCTCAATATGAGTAGACATCTTTGCTCAACTTTAATGGTATTACCAGAATAGTGAGCACTTTTTCAACAAGTTCAGAGGTCAATAGAATTTCTATGATACATTTTCTGTGTTAGCTGAAATATGTAGAACAACTTTTTATCACCCTTTATGCTTTTGACTCTGTGTTTACTTTTTTCTTTCAACTTTTGGAATAAAGATTAGGACTTTTAGCTATCCCCATTTTTATTCCCTTCTGTTACTACAAGTTACAGATAATTTTTTAATTTTGCATTTTAAAAATAAGATGGAATTTTCAACTAAGCAAAAATTGTTGCATTCAATTCTAAAACAAAGTCCCTTAAAGTGCCATAAAACATGTTGAGATATGTGCATATCCTAAAAGGGCTATTAAGTAAAAAGAGTTTGCATAAAAATTTGTTTAAAAAAAATTCAAAAATAAGCAAAATTACTTACATAACCATGCTGTCTGGAGTAGTCTGCTCCACCCTTTATGAGTGCTTTACAAGTAAACTAATTAAAGTACATATTATTTATTACATGTTGTCTCTATAACAACTTGTTTTATGTCCCTTAAAAGGGACTAGAAACACAATTTTTTTCTTTCACGATTAAGATAGAGCATACAGTTTTAAACAACTTTCCAATTTACTTCTATGATCTAATTTGCTTCATTATTTAGGTATCCTTTGTTGAAAAGCATATTTAGGTAGGCTCAGTACCTGGGTGTTATTTGCTGATTGGTGTCTTTTATATGTGCATAACATGCATCAGGTAACTCTAATGTGCCCTGGCACTCAAGGGTACGTGTATGGTGGTTGCAGTGGGAGTTTGAAGATTAATATGTAATGCAGGGGGACATTTAGGGAGTTCATATTTTTAAAGAATATGTAGTCAGGTGGATTGTGTGATAGGCATTATATGCAAATAGGGAATATATAAGTAAAGGTAGTAATGTAGTTGGGGGTTGATGATGGGATGTAATGTCAGTTTATATAGACCACTGGAATTTATATTAAACCATGACAATGTATCATTGTTCTGCAGTGTTTGTCTGTCACTTAGATCAAGATGGTCCTTCCAATGGAAGCTATACATTTTAAATTGGTGTTGAAAGAAAATGCCAACATTTTTGTTTTACTGAGTCTTTATATCATATGAAGGGTAATATTGCACACAAGTATTATTAAAAAAAGGATTATCCTCATATATAATGGATTTCTAGCATGGGACTAGGTAACAGCCTAACTAAATAGCTTGTGAAGTCTATTTTTGTGTTCTAATTGTCTACATTTGTACTGAAATGTTGAACAATAACCTTAACCACAATATAACTACTCATAAAACCAATTTTCAAACCAAATGTTCAAACCATAATAAGTACTTAACTTTAAAGGGACATAAACCCTTTTTTATGATTCAGACAGATAATACAATTTTAAATAACTTTCTAATTTACTTCTATTAGATTTACGTAAATTATATGTTATCCTTTGTTGAAGGAGCAGCAAAGCATTACTAGGAGCTAGATGAAAACATTGGGCGAGCCAAGGAGAAGAGGCATATACAATCACTGGCCACTATTAGGTACCCCAAAGGATTCTAGCACACAGGGTAAGGATGCACGTCACCACAGGACCACTGCTCCAGGTCCCAAGTAATCACAAAAAAGGCCAAAAGGTGACAGCATAAATAGTAATATATTATTCAAACAGATAAAAGTACAGGCGACATTTTGGGAGACAATCCCTTATTCATGCCATGCCAAACAAGCATTTTACGCACACTTATATACCTTAATCCTTAATATTATGGTTACAATTAGATAATATGCTCCAGTATTTTCTAATTATACGCTGTATGGCATTACTCTGGGCATTAAACTTAGAAACAAATATCACCTTGGGGTCTTGAGTGTTGCTACTAACTATTTTATTTTTACCGGGTTTTAAAAGGTCGTCTCTGGGAATAGATTTAACAGTTAGTAGCAACACTTAAAACCTCAAGGTGATATTTGTTTCGAAGTATAATGCCCAAAGTAATGCCATACAGTGTATAATTAGAAAACACTGGAGCATATTATCTCATTGTAACCCTAATATTAAGGATTTTCAGAAATATCCTATGCCTGCATATAAGAAAGGAGTGAATCTCCATGAGAAATTAGTTAAAGCTGATGCGGGTTCTAACATTAAATCAAATTTAAGGTTGTTATCCATGTTTGGGTTGCTCATGTTGCAGCAACATGACAAAAGGGTCTGTTTTTTATCACCCACATACCAGGAAAATATATGATATAAAGGGTTACTTTACCTGTCTCACTACTTTTATAATTTATATGGTTTAATGCCCTTGTGGGAGGGTTTATATAGGTGAGTCCACTAGAAGTGCTAAAGACTGCATAATTGATCATAAGAGCAATATACACACTAATAATATGAAAGCCCCCTTGCCTATCATTTTTTTTAAAAATGCTGGCCATACGATTAGTCAGCTTAAGTTTCAGGTTATAGGTCACATTGTTAAACCACGTAGAGGTAGTGATAATGAATTACTGTTGAAGCAAAAAGAATCCTTTTGAATTTATGAGTCAGGGACTCTTGCCCCCAAAGATATGAATAAGGAGGGTATTTGTCAATTTTTTTGTAGATATATTATATTTGTCTGCAAATAGATGATTAATACATTTTTGCTATATTGTAATTAGAGTAAGTTGATCTGGTAAGCCCTAAGCAGAATATGATATCTGGTTGTATTGGATATGATTATGATGTTAAAAAATCTTATGAAAAATGTATGAAACAAATGAGAGGAAAAATGCAGTCATGAAAGAGTTAAGTACTCTTTATCACCACCTAGTGGCGTATAGGTATATAAGTGTGTGTAAAATGCTTGTTTGGCATGGCATGAATAAGGGATTGTCTCCCAAAAAGTCAACTGTACTTTTGTCTGTTTGAATAATAAATGACTATTTATGCTGTCCCCTTTTGGCCTTTTTTTCCACTATTAGGTACACCTAGCTAGTACCTGGTTGAACCCCCTTTAACCTTCAGAACTAACTTAATTCTTTGGGGCATAGATTGAACAAGGTGTTGGAAACATTCCTCAGAGATTTTAGTCCATATTGACATGATAGCATCACGCAGTTGTTGCAGATTTTTCAGCTGCACATCCATGATGTGAATCTCAGGCAACATTTTTCCAATCTTCTATTGTCCAATTTTGGTGAGCCTGTGCGAATTGTAGCCTCAGTTTCCTGTTCTTAGCTGACAGGAGTGGCACCCTGTGTTGTCTTCTGCTGCTGCAGCCCCTCTGCTTCAAGGTTCGACGTGTTGTGCATTCAGAGATGGTATTCTGTATACATTGGTTGTAACAAGTGGTTATTTGAGTTACTGTTGCCTTTCTATCATCTTGTACCAGTCTGCCCATTGACCTCTGACATCAACAAGGCATATTTTTCCACACAACTGCCGCTCACTGGATATTTTCTCTTTTTTGGACCATTCTCTTTAAACCCTAGAGTGGTTGTGCATGAAAATCCCAGTAGATCAGCAGTTTTTTAAATACTCAGAACAGTCCTTCTGGCACCAAAAAACATGTCACGTTCAAAGTCAATTAAATCCCCTTTCTTCCCCATTCTGATGCTTGGTTTGAAATTCTGCAAGTCGTTTTCCCCACGTCTAGATGCCTAAATACATTGAGTTGCTGCCATGTAATTGGCTAATTAGTAATTTGTGTTGACCAAGCACAACTGAACAGGTGTACCTAATAAAGTGGCCGGTGAGTGTATGTTCTGCCACCAATCACCAACTAGCTCTCAGTACTGCATTATTGCACATAAGCCTACCTATGTATGCTTTTCAACAAAATATACCAAAGAAAGAAAGCAAATTAGATAATAGAAATAAATTGGAAATTTGTTTAAAACTGTTTGCTGTACCTGATCCATGAAAGAAAAAAAATCAGTTTCATAAATCCTTTAAAGAGAAAGGAATATTTCAATTTGACAATATGTTAGAGCTGTTATTCTATGCATGCACAGCTGATGTAAACATAATTCTGAATTGTGAGCCTTCTTTTTCAATGTTTAAATGCTTTTAGCATTGTAATAATAAGTTTGGCTGAAATTAAATTTGACTTTTCACTTCAAATCAGTTTTTTAGATATTGAAATGCTTAAGACGGTTAACATTGGGTTTTAAAACTCCAGGGCTTTTTAATTCATCCTCATTTTTTTCACATCATAATACATACCCCAGGGTGACATCCAATTGGTTACGCTAAACAGCCATGATCGAAGTACAAATTGGTCTTAGGAGTCCAGGCTCCTAGAGGATTTTGCATGGATGCAATAAACTGTTATAACATTTGTTTTCACATGACTTTACACCACATCAACCCAGAAGATACTTAAATTTGAGACCTCTGCACAACACTAATCTACAGCATCAAAATCATGTTTTGCCTCATTTTTGCAAAGGATTTCTAAACACATTTTTATAGATCACATATTAACGTTAAAATGTTGTAGCATTTAGTCTTTCAATGTTATAAAATGGAATGAATACAAAATGGCAACTAAATAATGTCACCACTTTTTTTTTATTTAAAGACAAGTGGCTTTGTAATCAAGAGTGGGCAATTGAATTGCAGGTTATTGAGGAGAGAGTATGTGAGTTTAATTAAGTGTACTACATAAGCAAATACTGGTCCATAATTAGCTTCTATTGTGATAAAATCTAGATTATGTTGCTACAGGGCAAAACAATCAGGTACAGATAATTGTTGTTTACACAGAGCAACTACAACACCTTAGTTAGAACTTTCGTAAATCTCAAAAGCTCCCAGTTAGACAAAAACATGCATGATGTAATTTTAATAAATGCTATGTTGGTTTTAAAGGGAAAGTCTAGTCAAAATTAAACTTTCATGATTCAGCGTGCAATTTTAATCAACTTTCTAATTTACTCTATTATTATTTTTTCTTTGTTCTCCTGGTATCTTTATTTGAAAAAGCAAGAATGTAAGCTTAGGAGCCGGCCCATTTTTGGTTTAGCAACTGGGTAACGCTTGCTGATTGGTGTCTAAATGTAGCCACCAATCAGCAAGCGCTACCCAGGAGCTGAACCAAAATGGGCCAGAAACTAAGCATTCAAATAAAGATACCAAAAAAACTAAGAAAAATTGATAATATGTGTAAATTAGAAAATTGCTTAAAATTCCATGTACTATCTGAATTATGAAAGTTTAATTTTGAGTAGACTATCCCTTTAAGTGTTCTTAAACATTCCAAAAAAGTTCTTTGATTTTCAAGAATTAAATTTTACTTCAGCAAAATATCACGTTGTTTTGAGTGTGTTATCATTTTTTTTACATCGTTTTGTTGACCAGTGACCAGCAGATTTGCATCAAAAGGTGTATACTGAAGATACAGCAACTCTACAGACACCTGATAAACAAATGTATGTAAGTGCTGATTGTTTAACCTTTTCTTGAATGTGTATAAACTAGAAATTAGTCAACATTATGTTTACCTCTTTTTTTTATTATCCATAAAAGTTACAGTTGTTCTACAAGGAAAATCTCTCTCTGCTAGATTACGAGTTTTTCATTATGGCTTTTAACGCTGAAAAAATGACAATTCCAGTGTAATGGCCAGTAGCGCATATTACGAGTCATATCAGTATAGCTATACCGCAAGCATTTTAGCCTGTAACGCAACGTCCATTCCGCACTCAAAAAAATGACGTTTTTGTGTGAGATTTTCATAGCGCCAGTATTACAGGTTGTGTGCTCAGGCTAAAATGCTTGCGTTACAGCCTATAACGACACAAGCCATACCGCCATCTGAGACCAGTAGTTATGGATTTTGTGTAAAAAAAATGTTTCACAAAACTCATAACTAAAATGTTACAAAGTACACTAACACCCATAAACTACATATTAACCCCTAAACCGCCAACCTCCCGCATCGCAAACACTATATTAAACCTATTAACCCCTAATCTGCCACCCACCCACATTGCCAACACTATTTAAATATATTAACCCCTAATCCGCCGCTCCCGACATCGCCGACACTATAATAAAGCTAATAACCCCTAAACCTCTGGCCTCCCACATCACCGCCACTAAAAAAACCTATTAACCCCTAAACCACCAGCCCCCCACATCGCAAAACACTAAATTAAACTATTAACCCCTAAACCTAACAACCCCCTAACCTAATAGCCCTATAAAAATAAAAAGCCCCCTCCAAAAATAAAAATACCCCCTAGCCTACAATAAACTGTTCAAAACAACCAATAGGATGATAGCTACGGAAATCCTATTGGCTAATTTGAACAGCTAATAGGATTTCAGAAATGCAAGGTACACCATTTTGAAACGGCTACCTTACATTCAACTTCAGTGACCATATGAAGATGATGCTCCGTGCAGGATTTCTTCGGCTTCCAGGATGGCTCCACTCCCTGCTGCTGGGATGAAGATAGAAGACGCCCCCAGGGATGTCGGGATGGATGAAGATATTGTCACCTGGATGAAGACTTCTCACCGCCTGGATGGAGATGGATGTCCGGACTTCAGGAACCATGAGCAGATATTCTAGGGTTAGTGGGTGTTTTTAGATTAGGGCTTTGGGCTTTTTTTAAAAGAGCTGAATGCCCTTTTAAAGGCAATGAAAAAGAGCTGAATGCCCTTTTAAGGGCAATGCCCATACAAATGCCCCTTTAGGAGCAATGGGTAGATTAGTTTTTTTTTAGAGTTAGGTTTTGTATTTTGGAGGGTTGGTTGGGTGGTGGGTTTTACTGTTGGGGGGACTTTGTATTTTTTTACAGGTGAAAGAGCTGTTTAACTTAGGGCAATGCCCTACAAAAGGCCCTTTAAAGGGCTATTGGTAGTTTATTGTAGACTAGGGGTGTTTTTATTTTTAATAATTTTGTTTATTATTTTTTGTAATTTAGTGTTTATTATTTTTTGTAATTTTAGATTTATTTATTTTTGTAGTGTAAGGTTTTTTTAAATTTGTAATTTTTTAATTAGTTGTAGTTTTTTATTTTATTAGAATAGTTTTGTTGGGTTAATTTATAGTTTAATGTTAGGTTTATTTTTATTTCACAGTTAAGTTTTTATTTATTTTAAAATAGTTATATTGTATTCTTAATTTAAAGTTAGTGGGTGTTAGGTTTAGGGGTAAATAGTTTAATTTAGTGTTTTGAGATGTGGGGGGGCGGAGGTTTAGGGGTATTTATGTTTATTTAGTGGCGGCGATGTGGGAGGCAGGAGTTTTAGGGGTTAATAACTTTATTATAGTGTCGGCGATGTCGGGGACCAGCGGAATAAGGGTTAATAACTTTATTATAGTGGCAGCGATATCGGGGTGCGGCGGAATAGGGGTTAATAACTTTATTTAGGTGTCTGCGATGTTGAGAACAGCAGATTAGGGGTTAATAACTTTATTTAGGTGTCGGCAATGTCGGGAGTGGCGGATTAAGGGTTTTTAGACTTGGGGTTTATGTTAGGGTTAAACATAACTTTTTTTTCCATAGACATCAATGGGGTTGCGTTACGGAGATATTTTATTCCGCACTTCAGGTGTTAGTTTTTTATTAACACGCTCTCCCCATTGATGTCTATGGGGGAAAGTGTGCATGAGCACGTCAAAGCAGCCCTTGGATTTTGTGCGGTATGGAGTTTAACGCCACCATATCGCACGCACAAGGAGGCTTTTCAGTAACTCGTAATGGCAGCGCTATGGAGAGGGAAACAACACAACTTTTTTGGCGTTAGTTTAGCACCCTGTTTAGCGCAAAACTTGTAATCTAGGTGTCTGTTCCTTAATGTAATATATATCTTATACAAGAATGTCACAGATCATCTCAGAGAACTACTTTCCAGTAGGGCACTAACAAAAAAGTCCAAGATGTATCTCGGATTCAGAGCACTTTATTGACAGCTCACAGCACTTGAATATATTATACAAATGTCAGTGTTTTCAAAATAATTATAAGCAGTATTTCATAACATTTCAAAGCCGATTCCTGCTACTTTCTACCTGCCTGTCCCTCTCCCTGCTACTCAAAAAAGCAGAAAAATTATGACATTCACCTGCCCTTACTGTATGTAAGTGAAAACAATATTTTCATTTTTTATGATGCCTCACTTTTCCCATGTTGATTCCCATGTTAATTTATTTATTTTTTCTCGTTTGTTATTTATATATATTTAACAAAACTAAAGTAAGAAATATATTCTAGAATAATACTTGACATATGTTGGAGTTTCAAGGAAATTGAAATACTTTTTTTTTTAAAATGGAAAAAATAGTATAATTTCATACTGTAAATATAGAAATATTAGAATATTTTCCAGTGCTATAAACCAGTAATTGTACTCGGGACTGTATAAGGGGAATGGTTTAACTTTTGGTAGAAATAGATGTTTACTAGCAGTTTATCCAGTAATAAACATATTTCTGCTTTGGATTACTTTCCTATTAAATTTTTATGAAACTGAAGTAGAGAAATGGGAAATACTTTGTTGGTAAGAAATGAATACACAGAAACCATTGTGAACAAAATAGCTCTTCTGTTTGAGTATTCTGTTTCACATATCTTGCATTTTTTTTCTCTTGGTAAATAATAAATCTCTCAACTATAGTTACATAAGTATATGTACTCTTGTCTACGAAATTGTAAGGAACAGCTCACTATAACTGCAATGATGTTTGCAACCACTAGATGGCTGAGATGAGCACTAAAATCTAGAGCTACCTCCAAATTTATTTCTAAACTTCCCAAAGTCAAGGAGTAAATCATTCATGTCTAAAGGGACATTCTAGTTTAATTATAAAATACTCTAATTCATTAAAACAAGATATTTGACTGGAAAGGGCTATAATGTGTGTGTTTGCGTATATATATATATATATATATATATATATATAAATCATAAGTTGCAAGGAATCATCCTGTGGTGCTCAGGTAATATACTATTCAATGTCCAAGGACAAATTACCACCATTACTCACCTTATTTAATTTAATTATTGGACTCTTGTCATGTTTCTAGGAGCCAAATTCCACTTCTTCAGTCTAAAGAATATATATATATATATATACATATATATATATATATATATATATATATATATAAATATAAATATAAATATATATATATACACACATATATATATATATATATATATATATATATATATATATATATATGATTTTTGTAAAATATATATTTATACCTTTATGGATACAGGTATAGATATATACATTTACCACTATGTGAAGAACATTGGAATGTAAAATATTTACAGTAAATACACAATTAAACACATTATTAAATATTAATGCTGAATAAAAATGTTATTTAATATTTTCAGGTATTTCAGTGGAAATGGCTTCAAAGTGTATATATGTGTATATACTATACGTGTTTATATGTTTATATATGTATGTAAATACATATATACATAAATAAACACTTAAGAACACACACAAACACATATATACTGTATATATATATATATATATATATATATATATCCCACAAATAAATTGCGCTCACTGGATTTAAAGATCACTCAAAAATTTAATGTGATGTTTCACAGCATTTACCCTTTCCTCAGACCATCAATTTATTTATAGATAGATAGATTTATACAGGCGTACCTCAGAGATATTGCAGGTTTGGTTCCAGGCCACCGCAATAAAATGAATATAGCAATAAAGTGAGTCACACTCATTTTTTTGTTTCCCAATGCATATACAATTTATATTTGTACTATATTCTAGTCTTTTAAGTATAAAATAGAATTATGTCTACAAAATGTACATAACTTAATTAAAACATACTTTATTGCTAAAAAAAATGCTAAGCATCATCTAAGCCTTCAGTAAATCATAATCTTTTTGCTGGTGGTGTGTATATATAGGTGTGTATATATGTGTTTTTATGCATATTTATGTGTTAATATGTGTGTATATGCCGGAGAAATGGCACCTATAGACTTGCACGACATAGGGTTGCCACAAACCTTCAATTTGTAAAAGAAAAAATTCTGTGTGCAATATCTGCGAAGAGCAATAAAGTAATGAGGCATAAATAAATATGTAAATGTCTATGAAAGGTATTTCTCCTAACAAATGGGGCACCTCTCTCTAGATATATAGAGCAGTTTTAAGTAAAGGTTAAGGGGCATATGTATCAAGCTCCGAATGGATCTTGATGCCCTGTGTTTCTGGCGAGCCTGCTCCATAACCTGTCCACCTGCTCTGAGCAGGCGGACAGACATCGCCGGAAATCAACCCGATCGAGTATGATCGGGTTGATTGACACCCCCCTGCTGGCGGCCTATTGGCCGCAAATCTGCAGGGGACGGAGTTGCACCAGCAGCTCTTGTGAGCTGCTGGTGCAATGCTGAATATTGCTCGCCGTATTCAGCGAAGTCTGGCGGACCTGATCCGCACTGTCGGATCAGGTCCGCCAGACTTTAATAAATATGCCCCTAAGCCTTATCATCCCTCAATGGTGTGCAAGCACAGTTGTTGTCAAACTAGCGCACACCTCTGTTGAAAATGTGCACACATTAATTAAAGGTAAGTTTTGTTTTTTAACGTTTTTGTTTTCTTTATTACATGTTTTGGTTTGGTGGTAGCGCTAAAAAGTAGTTTGAATTTAATCACCAATGCTCAGTGTGGGTGCGGGAAAGAGTGACTGTGTGTGTGTGGGAGAGAGTGAAAGTATCTGTGTGTGTGAGAGTGTGTGTGTGAAAGTGAGAGTGTCTGTGTGTGAAAGGGAGTGGGAGAGTATGTTTAAGAGTGAGTATGTGTCTGGGAAAAAGTGAGAGTATGAAGGAGAGAGTGAGAGAGTGTGTGTGTGTGTGGGAGAGAGTGAGAGTATCTGTTTGTGAAAGAAAGGATGCGTTAGAGTGTGTGTGTGTGAGAGAGTGTGTGCGTGTGTGTGTGGGAGAGAGTGAGTGTATCTGTTTGTGAAAGAAATGTGTGTTATGAAGTAAGTTATGAAGCAGCGGTCCATTACCTGTTAGCCTGCTCTGAGGCGGCAGACAGACATCGTCAGAAATCAACCCGATTGAATATAATCGGGTTGCTTGACACCCCCTGCTAGCCGAATCTGCAGGGGGCAGCATTGCACCAGCAGTTCACAAGAACGGCTGGTGCAATGATAAATGCCGGGAGCGTATGCTGTCAGCATTTATCGATCTGACGCAGACATGATCCGCAATATCAGATCATGTCCGCTCGCACCTTTATAAATAGGCCCCTATGTGTGAGTGTGTGTGTGTGTGAAAGGGAAAAAGTGTGTGTGTATGTGTGTGGGAGAGAGTGTGTGTGTGTGAGTGAAAGAGAGAAAGATTGAGAGTATCTGTGTGTGAAATAGAGTATGTGGAAGAGTGTGTATGTGTGTGGAAGAGAGTGAGTGTGTGTGTGTGGGAGAGACTGAGAATGTGTGTGGATATAGTGAGTATGTGTGTGTGTGATAGTAAGAGTCTCTGTGTGTGAAGAGAGTATGTTTAAGAATGAGAGTGTATGTGTGGGAGAGAATGAGAGTGTGTGTGAATGTGTGTGTGTGGGAGAGACTGAGAATGTGTGTGGGAAATAGTGAGTGTGTGTATGTGATAGTGAGAGTCTCTTTGCGTGAAAGAGTATGTGTAAGAGTGAGAGGGTATGTGTGTGTGTGTGTGAGAGAGTGAGAGTGTGTGTGTGAGAGAGTGAGAGTATGTGTGTATGCATGTCTGCAAGAGAATGAGAATGTGTGGGAGATAGTGAGTGTGTGTGAGAGTGTCTGTGTGTGAAAGAGAGTATGTGTAAGAGTGTATGTTAGATATGTGCATGATCAAAAAATTTGTTTCGGATCGATTAAGAGTTTTTCGAATTTCGTTTCGGATCGATTCGAATTCGGAAAACTTTGAATGAATTCGTTTCGGGTTCGTTTCAGATTCATTCGGATTCAAAAAAATTCGGCTGGATTCGGTTTGATTCGGTTCGGTTCGGAAATTCGGAATTTCGGTATGTGTGCTGTGTATTAGACTAGTATTATGTACTGTATATTAGGTGTAACCCATAGCAGAGTGATATAACCTAATATACTGTACAATACTAGTATAATCCATAAATAGCACACACAAAGTAGAACTCCAGCACTCCAAAAGTAGAAAAGGCAATTTATTCAGTAAGCAACGTTTCGGGGTCACAGCCCCTTCCTCATGCTATATCTTTATTAAACAACACACCAACATTTAAATACCCTCCACAAGGCGCCAAAATGCACCTACATTAGGGAAATGTCACCCTCTAGTGGTCATCTGTGATCATTACACTACATGTATATACTACCTCCTAAAGGATACATACTACTTATTTAAAAACAATATACAATGTATAATAATATAGAAAAATATAGAAAAATATAAAAATATATACAAGTGTATAAAAATATGTGGATGCAGATTAATTTATACATTTTTGTATTTTTTTACTCTAACCATAATTGACATTAGCTCACATTCTCAAAGCTCACTATCTTAAAATAGTCCTGAAGCAATTGGATAGAAATTAAGGGATAATATGTGGTAAAAGGCTTTTTTTGTTAAAAGGCTTTTTTTGAAAAAACCTAAACAAGGCAGGCTAATATTAGACTAAAATCTTGTTGTGAAACATTTAAATATAACCTTTAGAAAAATACCAAGACAAATCATAGTCTCTATTGAGACCCCTAGGTTGGAGTGTGGCTAGTTGGTGTATCCACCACATTTCCCTTTGTTGCAGGAGACGTTCCCTATCCATTTCATTCCTATTAGGGCCCACATGGTCTATTATCTGCCACCTCATCTGTCTGACACTA
The DNA here is from genome assembly GCF_027579735.1 of Bombina bombina. Lineage (NCBI taxonomy): Eukaryota > Metazoa > Chordata > Amphibia > Anura > Bombinatoridae > Bombina > Bombina bombina. Next base: position 608,252,363 of record NC_069504.1, on the reverse strand, counting down.
TGTCCCTTCTCTAAGAAATGACCTGAGACTGGGGCCTCTTTATTTTTGCACCTGATATTTGATCTGTGCTGGCTCATACGGTCACGGGCCTTACGAGTAGTCTCACCAATGTATACCAAAGAACACAGGCATTTAATGAGGTAAATTATATGAGTTGTCTCACAGGTATAAAAACCTTTAATATTATATTTCCTACCACTCTGAGGGTGATGGAAATTTTCTCCTTTGATGATCGAATGGCAACTCATGCAATTGTAACAAGGGAAAGTACCTACCCTGGTAAAAAGAGGGTATGTACTTTCCCTTGTTACAATTGCATGAGTTGCCATTCGATCATCAAAGGAGAAAATTTCCATCACCCTCAGAGTGGTAGGAAATATAATATTAAAGATTTTTATACCTGTGAGACAACTCATGTAATTTACCTCATTAAATGCCCGTGTTCTTTGGTATACATTGGTGAGACTACTCGTAAGGCCCGTGACCGTATGAGCCAGCACAGATCAAATATCAGGTGCAAAAATAAAGAGGCCCCAGTCTCAGGTCATTTCTTAGAGAAGGGACATAGTGTCAGCCAGATGAGGTGGCAGATAATAGACCATGTGGGCCCTAATAGGAATGACATGGATAGGGAACGTCTCCTGCAACAAAGGGAAATGTGGTGGATACACCAACTAGCCACACTCCAACCTAGGGGTCTCAATAGAGACTATGATTTGTCTTGTTTTTTCTAAAGGTTATATTTAAATGTTTCACAACAAGATTTTAGTCTAATATTAGTCTGCCTTGTTTAGGTTTTTTCAAAAAAAGCCTTTTAACAAAAAAAGCCTTTTACCACATATTATCCCTTAATTTCTATCCAATTGCTTCAGGACTATTTTAAGATAGTGATCTTTGAGAATGTGAGCTAATGTCAATTATGGTTAGAGTAAAAAAATACAAACATTTATAAATTAATCTGCATCCACATATTTTTATACACTTGTATATATTTTTATATTTTTCTATATTTTTCTATATTATTATACATTGTATATTGTTTTTAAATAAGTAGTATGTATCCTTTAGGAGGTAGTATATACATGTAGTGTAATGATCACAGATGACCACTAGAGGGTGACATTTCCCTAATGTAGGTGCATTTTGGCGCCTTGTGGAGGGTATTTAAATGTTGGTGTGTTGTTTAATAAAGATATAGCATGAGGAAGGGGCTGTGACCCCGAAACGTTGCTTACTGAATAAATTGCCTTTTCTACTTTTGGAGTGCTGGAGTTCTACTTTGTGTGTGCTATTTGCAGATTGTTAGAGGGCTGTGGCAGTGCCCTTGGTCTCCTGTGCACCCAAACCTCTGTGCTGTGCTCACCTATGGACTGTGACTAGTGTAATCCATGGCAATGCGAATTTACCGAATAAATCCGAACTAATTCGGATTTATTCGGTAAATTCGGCAGTATTTTAATTCGGAAATACGGTTCGATCCGAATCTTCGAATTTTCTGAATTTTCCGAATTTCCGAATCGATCCGAAATGAATTGCACATATCTAGTGTATGTGTGCATGTATGAGAGAGAATGAGAGTAAGTGTGTGTGGGAAAGAGTGAGAATGAGAGTGTGTTTGTGGAAGAGAGTGAGTGTGTCGGGGGGTGAGTGTGTGTGTCGGAAAGTGTATGTTTTTGTGTGTAAGAGTACGTGTGGGAGTGTGTGTGTGGGAAAGGGTGAATGAGAGTGCATGTGTTTATTCCTCCCTCATTTAAATAGAGAAAAACATACTAGACCATCCATACTCATGTGACGCTTTTATGACATAGTTGTCTAATACATTTATCACATTTTCATGCTTGGCAACACCCATTTTGGTCACTTGGTTAAAAATTGCACACTGCTCAAAAAAATTATAGGGAAAATTGCTTATCATACCTCCCTAGCTTACTAGGGAGTAAAGAAAGCCAGGGCAGGATTGGCACTGGGATACAGGGAGATGCTGCAAGGATGCATTAGCTGGGGACAGCGAGAGTATAAATAAGTGCAGGGAGGTCACAGAGTTAAATTTTTACACAGAGCACTGCCTGGATTAAAACAAATTAGTCTGACTGAGGAAAGGGAGAGACCAAGCCCCCAACCCCTTTGTGTGCACAGCACATAGCAAGGCATCCCTGTAAATGCAGGCACTGACAGCCAATTATTCAGCTAGATGCTGCCTTGATCTAGTGGATGCATACAGAAATAGAAGCACTGTCTCAGGAACTAACAACTTCTCAGTAGCTTGTTTTATGGCAATTTACAACCGGGGAGCAGCCAATTTTAGCCCAATTTCATGAAGCATATCAGCCTGATCCTGACTATCAAGGTTAGTCAAACCCAGAAATACCAGGCAATACCTCTCTGAACAAGGAACATGGCAACCCCAGATGATCGTTTTGGCCTTCTTTGAGCCTCGTTAATGAGGTGCAACCATATTCCTCTAAGCACATTGGATCCAGTGGATGGACACTGGACTAGCCTGTCAGAGGCTGAGCATTTCCAGTTCCTTGGCCATTCCACTCTCAGTAGGGCCCACTGAGCACCAAATTATTTGGCTGCTTATCTTCACTGTGTAAACAAAAATCCTCTTAGAGAGTGCCCCATAAAGGCCATAGAAGAGCCGTTCTTTAAGTGGACTTTTTTTAACAGTCTTTGTGGGTGAGGAAACAGGAGCAATTCACATAGGCCGCTACTATCTCATACTTACTGCATACCAGGTTGCAGAGGGGAATGGTGTCAGGGTTCAGCCTTGAATTGAACCTGTCTCTATTTCTGCGGCTGTTATTTCCCAGCCTGTTGTTTTACCACTATGCCACCAGATGGCTTGATCACAAGAAATGAATATTGTGTTTTTCTGTTTGCTGCAACTTTGGCTCTCTGGCTCCACCTGCTTGCCAGCTGAAAGAAATCGTTTAATCAGCAGCCTGCTTTATCTGGGAGGTTTGTTTGCAATTCTGTGCCTTCACATTAAGAGTGATACTCTTAAAGACTCTCTGCTCCTGTGAAAAATACAGATTTGTTGGATTTCCTGGTTTCTGATTTCTGCTTCAATTACTGACTACACTTCTGGATAATCCCTTGGCACTGTGTTTCATTTTGGGACTGATTTCCTGGCAATTGATCTTGCCTAAAACTCTCTAGAGGACTGACTCTACTTTTGCTTGCTTGTTTTCTGATTCTGCAAAGTTCCAAATTGCAGTCTATGCAAATATCCTGTTTGTTTCTACAAAGTTCCAAATTGCAGTCTATGCAAATATCCTGTTTGTTTCTACAAAGTTCCAAATTGCAGTCTATACAAATATCCTGTTTGTTTCTACAAAGTTTAAAATTGCAGTCTATGCAAATATCCTGTTTGTTTCTACAAAGTTCCAATTTGCAGTTTATGCAAGTTTCCTGTTTGTTTCTACAAAGTACCAGTTTGCACTTTATGCAAGTTTACTTAAAGTACCAGTCTACAGCATATGCAAGTATCCTGTTTGTTATTACAAAGCCCTGCATTCCTGCCTGTTATTACAAAGAACTGTATTCCTGCCTAATACTACAACCTATAGACTTTGTCTTATCTAATTGCATATCTCTACATTGCTTTATCCTATGAATAAAACCATCTCCTTTATTTCCTAAAACATTGTACCTGTTTAATTATGCCTAAAAGGAAAGACTCACGCAGACAAAACACAACATTAACCCCAAAACCTGACACCTCTGCACAACAGCTCCTTACTCCTGAACCTGCTCCCTTGCAGAGTATGACAGAATGTGAAGGCCCTACATTGGAGCTTGCTGAGGTGATCCATTCTTTGACTGAAGTGTCAGAGAGAATGTTGTCTGTGGACTCTCATCTACTACAACTTAACCAACTTCTAAAATCTCTTCCAGATGCATTGAAGTCACTTATCCAAGATTTCACTGCGGGATTCCAGACTTTACAGGATAGCCTGAAAGACTTTTTCAATAACATTTTTTTTTAGTTTGACACACCTACTCCTGTGCCCACTACCCCAAAGGCTGTATCCTTATCAATCAAAAGTAGGATTTCAACCCCTCTTACCACTGATGAAATGGCCAGAAGGAGAAATAATGGATTATGTTTCTATTGTGGAGCTACTGGGCATGTAATATCCTATTGTCCAGTGAGACCCCCTAAGAAGTCTGTTCCGCGGTCTTCACCTCTAAATCCTGAGTCATCAAATGGACAGGCTACAGAGAGAAAGTCAAACTGTTATCCCACTTCAGATTCCTCTGGAGATGAGCTCTGCATGGGTTCTATGTTACATCTCCAATTTGATCAGCCTAGGACTGCACCTTTCAAAGACTCTGATTCCTGTGAAGTACTAACATGTCATCCACAGAATCCTAGTACTATGAATCCAGAAATTTTCCTACCAGATCCAGCTACATTCTTATCTTTGTGCTTTCCAAAAGAGGTGTCTAACTATTCAACCATTGAAGATGATACTGATTCTGACACTGGAGGGACAGTGCTCAAACTGCTGTTCAGTCAAAAGGTCCTTTACCACCTCTACCTCAGACCCACCTCTCCAGAACCTACAAGCCTAGAACTGCAGAGAAACCAAAGATCAGTCCTGTTGGGGCCCTCTATACTAATTCCAGTCTCCAGAATCCTCTCCTGAAGAGCCCTTCAAAAAAGATAATACCCTCTGATTGTGCATATGCCTCTGATGGCACTTTGGTACGCATCAAAAATTTGGAGTTATATGAGAATGCCAAGTTCGCCCAGAGGTCGTCCTTGAGGAGGGCGTACTGTCAGGGTTCAGCCTGGAATTGAACCTGAGACCTGTCTCTATTTCTGCAGCTGTTATTTCCCAGCCTGTTGTTTTACCACTATGCCACCAGATGGCTTGATCACAGGAAAGGAATATTGTGTTTTTCTGTTTGCTGCAACTTTGGCTCTTTGGCTCCACCTGCTTGCCAGCTGAAAGAAATCATTTAATCATCAGCCTGCTTTATCTGGGAGGTTTGTTTGCAATTCTGTGCCTTCACATTAAGAGTGATACTCTGAAAGACTCTATGCTCCTGTATCCTGTGAAAAATACAGATTTGTTGGATTTCCTGGTTCCTGATTTCTGCTTCAATTACTGACTACTCTTCTGGATAATCCCTTGGCACTGTGTTTCATTTTGGGACTGATTTCCTGGCAATTGATCTTGCCTAAAACTTTCTTTCCTAAGGACTGACTCAGGTACTTTTGGTTGCTTGTTTCCTGATTCTGCAAAGTTCCAAATTGCAGTCTATGCAAATATCCTGTTTGTTTCTACAAAGTTCCAATTTGCAGTTTATGCAAGTTTCCTGTTTGTTTCTACAAAGTACCAGTTTGCAGTTTATGCAAATTTCCTTAAAGTACCAGTTTGCAGTTTATGCAAGTTTACTTAAAGAACCAGTTTGCAGTTTATGCAAGTTTCCAGTTTGTTACAACTGTATCCAGTCTACAGCATATGCAAGTATCCTGTTTGTTATTACAAAGAACTGCATTCCTGCCTGTTATTACAAAGAACTGTATTCCTGCCTAATACTACAACCTATAGACTTTTTCTTATCTAATTGCATATCTCTACATTGCTTTATCCTCTAAATAAAACCATCTCCTTTATTTCCTAAAACAATGTACCTGTTTAATTATGCCTAAAAGGAAAGACTCACGCAGACAAAACACAACATTAACCCCAAAACCTGACACCTCTGCACAACAGCTCCTTACTCCTGAACCTGCTCCCTTGCAGAGTATGACAAATGGTCTGCTCTGCACCCACAAATTCGTTCTTCACTAAAGAGAGCACTGAATTGCAGAAAGGGACAGTGCTATGCGGAGAACTCAGAGGAGACACTCTATGTCTGAAGGTAGCGCCATGTAAAGAGAGAGGACAGGAGATCGACCAGTGCTCCTCTGAATAGCCACTCACCACCATTCACCAACTTACGCCAATATATAAATTATAAAAATAATTACATGCTCTTCCTACTCTACCTATTGGTCTATAATCCAAAACAATAGAGGAAAAAAGGTAATGGATTTGTACACAACTCCTATATCTTAAAATGTAACTTTTATTATTCACATAAATATAAAATTATACTAGCATAAGGGACTTAAAAACCCTGTACCCTGTATATTCATAGGGAAACAAATTTGCTTAAAACAAACTGCAAGTTTACCAGAAATGGGGGTAACAAATAATGGTTAGACAATAGAGGGAAAGATATACTGCTCCAATCACCCCTTTAAGTTCCTGGCCGATAACTGGAACCTCGGCATCGGGTGAGGCTGAAAAAAAAGGGGTTACAGAAAAAATAGGAATGAGAAATACAGGCAAACGCATTTTGGCCTACATTGCCTTTGTCAAAGCCCAAATTTTTATCAAACTGTGTTGGAGAAAATAACGACTTTAAATACCTTGCTAATCCATCGTGTGCCCCTAATGATGCAATGCCTGATGTTCATCAGATCCGCATCATAGGGGAGTGGTGGTTCAGCACAGCACATGTTAAGGTAAACAAAGAGAAGACACTGCCCCTGATTATTATTGGTTACACAGACCAAATCCCGTCTACTTGATATTATGTTCACCCATAGGCCAATAACATGGTTGTGTATTGTTAGTGTGTTAAGTATTTGATCAGGATCTTAGCATCACGGTTCAAGCTGTATAAGCATGCATAATGGTGGGCTTATCATTGGTCATCATGCTTGTTAGTTCATTAGACCTCCATTGATGGTATATTTGGTAACGTTTCCGATCGGGTTGATTTCTGACAGCCTTTCTGTCAGCCGCCTCAGAGCAGGCAGGCAAGTTATGGAGCAGCGGTCTTTAGAAGGCTCGCCGGAAACACAGTGCATCAAGTTTCATACGGAGCTTGATAAATATGCCCCAATTTATTACTCCTTTACTTTTGCAGTTAATATAATTGTTTGCTGTACCTGGTTTTGCCAACTTGACTTGATCTGCACATCCGTCCACATAGAAATTTCCTTGAGAGCTTTATTTTCTGAATAAGATAAATTATTTTCTGTATATCTCTTACATTCTTTGAGAGACATAATGTCCTGGCAGACCAAATTAAAAAAAAAGTTCTCATTTCAGGGGAAATGTGACTTGGTGGTATAAAGTGTGATTTTGGTTTGAGTATTTTGTGCCAATCATCAGATTGTTGCACATTCTCATTGATATTTTGAGATTCACCCAACAATGACATAAAGGGGCATATTTATCATGCTCTGTATGGAGCTCACCAGAAACAGAAGTTATGAAGCAGCGGTCTAAAGATATATATATATATGATAACATTTTATTCTAAGGCAAAAACAAAAGTATTGGAAGTATCTCCATTAAAATAAATACCGGAAAAGGTTCAAAGGTATATATATATATTTGTATGTATGTATGTATATATGTGTATAAATGTATGTGTAAACACATGTACAGTGTATATATATATATATATATATACAAAACACGGAAGGGGACAGCACTCTCTGGCCGGACCGGGTGCACATCCCATGACCCTGCAACATGCACAGCCCTGGGTGCAAAAAACAGCACTCTCAAGAAGCTGCACTGTCCACAGAGCCACAGGCAGACAACCCCAGACAGGTCTGGGTGCACAGCCCAAATGGGTAAATTACAAAAAAATATATAAGATAATGAAGCACACAGAGAAAGTCCAGCACAAGCTCTCAACTAAGATAAAAAGTAACAATGGAAGAGTTAGTTACCGCATCTGGCCAAATGGGACAAGCCCAGGTACCATGTCAAAGTCTCTTCCAAAAACCTGGGTCCCTAAACAGCCACACAATGCAGGCTCACAGTCAAACAAACTGGGGGGAAAAATGAAGGGTGCGCGGGCTTATGTAATCTCCACAGACATATACAAAACACGGAAGGGGAAAGCACTCTCAGGCCGGACCGGGTGCACATCCTATGACCCTGCAACATGCACAGCCCTGGGTGCAAAAAACAGCACTCTCAGGAAGCTGCACTGTCCACAGAGCCACAGGCAGTCAACCCCAGACAGGTCTGGGTGCAAGGCCCAAATGGGTAGATTACAAAAAAATATATAAGATAATATGGCACACAGAGAAAGTCCAGCACTCACTTACAAGCTCTCAACTAAGATAAAAAGTAACAATGGAAGAGTTAGTTACTGCATCTGGCCAAATGGGACAAGCCCAGGTACCACGTCAAGATCTCTTCCAAAAACCTGGGTCCCTAAACAGCCACACAATGCAGGCTCACAGTTAAACAAACTGGAAAAAAAAATGAAGGGTGCGCAGGCTTATGTACTCTTTGTGTGTATATATATATATATATATATATATATATATATATATATATATATATATATATATATATATATATATATATATATAGTCGTATGCAAAAGTTTACCCCTGACAATTTCCATGATTTTCATTTATAAATAATTGGGTGTTTGGATCAGCAATTTCATTTTGATTTATCAAATAACTGAAGTACACAGTAATTTTTCAGTAGTGAAATGAGGTTTATTGGATTAACAGAAAATGTGCAATATGCATCAAAACAAAATTAGACAGGTGCATAAACTTGGGCACCCTTGTCATTTTGTTGATTTGAATACCTGTAACTACCTAGCACTGATTCATTTGAACACACAATTGGTTTGGAGAGCCCATTAAGCCTTGAACTTTATAGACAGGTGCATCCAATCATGAGAAAAGGTATTTAAGGTGGCCAATTGCAAGTTGTTGTTCTCTTTGACTCTCCTCTGAAGAGTGGCAACATGGGGGCCTCAAAACAACTCTCAAATGACCTGAAAACAAAGATTGTTCAACATTATGGTTTAGGGGAAGGCTACAAAAAGCTATTGCAGAGATTTAAGCTGTCAGTGTCCACTGTGAGGAACATAGTGAGGAAATGGAAGACCACAGGCACAAATCTTGTTAAGGCCAGAAGTAGCAGGCCAAGTAAAATATTGGAGAGGCAAAGGCAAAGGATGGTGAGAATGGTCAAAAACAACCCACAGACCACCTCCAAAGACCTACAACATCATCTTGCTGCGGATGGTGTCACTGTGCATCGTTCAACAATTCAACACACTTTGCAAAAGGAGAAGCTGTAAGGGACAGTGATGCGGAAGAAGCCTTTTTTACACACACGCCACAAACGCACATTTAGACAAGCCAGCTTCATTTTGGAAGAAGGTGCTGTGGACTGATGAAACAAAGATTGAGTTATTTGGTCATAACAAGGGGCGTTATACATGGTGGCAAAAGAACACAGCATTCCAAAACAAACACTTGCTACCCACAGTAAAATTTGGTGGATGTTCCATCATGCTGTGGGGCTGTGTGGCCAGTGCCGGGAATGGGAATCTTGTTAAAGTTAAGGGTCACATGGATTCCACACAAAATCGGCAGATACTTGAGAATAATGTTGAGGAATCAGTCACAAAGTTGAAGTTACGCTGGGGCTGGATATTTCAACAAGACAACGACCCAAAAAACTGCTCAAAATCTACTCTGGCATTTATGCAAACGAACAAGCACAATGTTCTGGAATGGCCATCCACGCCCCAGACCTGAATATTATTGAAAATCCGTGGGGTAATTTGAAGCAGGCTGTCCATGCTCGGCAACTATCAAACCTAACTACACTGGAGATGTTTTGCAAGGAGGAATGGTCCAAAATACCTTCATCCAGAATCCAGACACTCATTACAGGCTATAGGAAGCATCTAGAGGCTGTTATTTCTGCTAAAGGCGGCTCTAATAAATATTAATGCAATATTTCTGTTGGGGTGCCCAAATTTATGCACCTGTCTAATTTCGTTTTGATGCATATTGCACTGTTAATCCAATAAACTTCATTTTACTACTGAAATATTATTGTGTCCTTCAGTTATTTGATAGATCAAAATTAAATTGCTGATCCAAACACCCAATTATTTATAAATGAAAATCATGGAAATTGTCAGGGGTGTCTAAACTTTTGAATACGACTGTATATATATATATATATATATATATATTGCGCTTCACGGATATTGCTGTTTTTACAAATTAAAGTATCGAGCAAGTTTATCAGCACCATTTTTCAAACATATATACACATATAAACACATAAATAAACATATATGCAAAGGTATATATACACACCACCAGCAGAAAGATTATGACTCCCTAAAGGCTCAGATGATGGTTAGCTTTATGCCTATATATGTACTGTATATAAATATATATGTTGCGGGAAAAGTCAGATATTGGGTAATCCTAGGACCCATAAACCTCATTCTCCAGAGACAGAGGCAAAAAAATTAGTGTAAATGAGCTTTATCCAGAAGCATTTGGGTAATCCTATGATTACCCAGGTAAAGTCCAATGTATGATCTTACATCGGGCTTTACCCACAGCCGCTGGGGTAATGTCAGTTTTAGATAATGAAGTCTAAATAAGGTAAAGCACAGTAACAGGTAGCAGTGGTGCAAATCTGTCAAGGGCTCCACACAAGTCCCCCAAAAGTATTGCAGTCCAAGCAAAACAGCAGCACTCACCAATTCAAAAATGTTGCATGTTTATTGGAACACGAAAGTGTAAAAGGACAACATTTCGGACCTCTAGTCCTTAGTCATGCCTCATTTTTAAACCATTTTATACATTTATTTTAATAATAAACCTATATTTTACATTTAGTAGGTATATATAAGTGTAATATTTTATTTTAATATATTGTTTAATCCGTTTTGTTATAAAAAAAAATCTAGCCCTAACACTTTACTTCAGTTCTCACCACATAACTTTAAACTTTTAATATGAGCAATGTTTAGCATGGTGGTGATATTAAAGGATAGAGTGCGCTAAATATTGTCTGGTTATTGAGTTTTACTAGGGACTTGTAATACCAAATTGCACACTAATCCTAGCGCAGTCTAGCTATCAAAAGTGCTCCACTTTAGGTCAAAGAAATTTCTGTCTTTCAAATCAATTTAATTTGAAATACATTGTGGTAAGATAATAACCCATATGCCATGCAAGGGGGCATTTCAATATCGAGGTTGCAATCCATCAGAAATTCTACAGCAAATGTTGCTTGTTTTGAGTAGTATATTATTTTTTGAGTGGTATATTATTGCTGGAATCACAATATAACATTTTCTATGCATGCTGCTACCCTGACCACCATTCTGTGGAATGTCAGAGTGGACAGTGGACGGGGTCAGTGCTGTCGGGGTCAATATGGTCTATAGGTGAGGTCAGGTGGCCATGTGTGGATTTCGACAGGTCAAGGAGAGGATCACGGCATGTTATGGTTGTGGCGGGATGGTCCTCGTGTTAAACTGGAGCATTTCACTTAAAAAGCAGTGTTGTGAGTAGAACAACATGAGATAACGCTCTACTTATGACAAGTCAGCAATAGATCGGACAGTTTGAGCCCTGAAATAATTTTTGGTTTAATACAAATTTTAAAATATTGATCAAGTTACACATTGAAATCATCAGACTTTAATACGATAATTGTTACTTTATGACTGCAAAGAAGTGCTCAGACATTTAAACGTATTAATTCTAATATTACTGATAATTATGTGATAATTATATGAATTTATGAATTAAGAAAGTCATTACATTTCAAATAGGAAAGAAAAAACACCAATATTTATTTAATGAGTGGTAATAATTTAGTTTTGCTTTGTTCAACAAAACAAAACTAACATTTACTCTCCCCTTTTTTTCTATAAGTAGATTGTACTGTAATAACATTCACTCTTCACGCAGTTTTATTACTTAAAGGGACATGAAACCCCAAATTTTCTTTCATGATTCAGATAGAGCATACAATCTTAAATAGACACTGAACCCAATTTTTTTCTCTCGTGATTCAGATAGAGGATGCAATTTTAAGCAACTTTCTAATTTACTCCTATTATCAAATTTTCTTAATTCTCTTGCGGCTAGATTTGGAGTTTGGCGGTAGATGGGTTGCTAACGCCACGCGTGTTTTATGTCTAACGCACGACATTGTTTGACTCCGGTATTTAGAGTACAAAAAAGACCATCTAACGATGCTCCTAATGCGTGTATGTCACACGCGGAATCCTGCCCGCGTTAGACAGTCTCCCATAGAGATCAATGGAAAAGCAAAAAAATAGCTTTTTTCACCTAACACTCGATCTCGCGAGAATACGCACAGCTCAGTCATATGACGCATACCACATCATGTACAACAATAACACGCCGCAAATGTCACAACAACAATCAATCAACAAAGCACACAAGCATTACACATTCACAAGCGGGGGGATTTGAAAAAAAAATTTAATACGGGGAATACGCATATACTTTAAGATGCGGAAATTCGCAAAATAACAACAAGGAATAAAAAATATATACATACACTAGAAAAATAATCGCATTCAATATCACTATATATTAGGACAAACATACATATACAACACTTCACTAATACCACACCATCGCAAATTCACATTTAAACAGAATACTATTGGACAATGTTAGAGAAAACGACCACTATAACATCATCGCATTCTACACATTCCACAAATACTAACTCAAAATGAGCATGCGCAAATTCACACAACTAATACACATTGCACTAATATTAATTGCTAATAAAGTACACCTGAACACAATTTACAACGGAAATTGGTACATCATTAAACATTTACACAGGGTATATAAGCACCACACAAGCATGGCTTCTTTGACTGTGTTGCTGGTGGGTCTTTGGAGATTGGAGGTTTAAGATTAGAGAGTTTGTGCATTATTGTGAGTGAGTTAGTGTTAGCGTGAGAGAGTCAGTTGTTAGTGTTATCGTGAGTGAGTTAGTGGGAGTTAGTGGGAGTGGGAGAGAGTCTGTTAGTGGGAGCGTGAGTGAGTTAGTGGTAGTGGGAGTTGTTAGTGAGAGTTGTTAGTGGGAGCGTGAGTTAGTGGTAGTTAGTGAGAGTTAGTGGGAGTGTTTGTTAGTGAGAATTAGTAGTAGTGTGTTAGTGAGAATTAGTAGTAGTGTGAGTTAGCGAGCGAGTGATTTTTCTGTACACTTAACACATTTACACGCAAACACATTCAATACATACATACACTTATCAATAACACTACATACACTCCATACCCCCTACCCCCTCATACTACACTCCATACCCCATTCCCTGTAGTCCCATTCCCTTTCATCCCATTTACTCTTATCCCATACCCCATCCCCATCCCATACCCATCCCCTAGTTACATTTAGTTTACATATCCTCCTTTTAGTCTTCTTCTTCTTTTGGTTTATTTAAATACTCCTTACCCTCTTTGTTTTTTTACATCCCTCTCACACTTTCAGCACTTTTTTTGTCTTTTTAGTTCTTTATTTTGACCCCCTTTCATTTCATCACACTCACTTTTTGTTTGATTATTTGGGGTTTAGTTTAGGGAACAGATGGAGGGCAGGCAGGGGAGAGGTAGAGGGTGGAGGAGAGGGAGGGGGAGAGGAACAGGGCAGGAAGGGGGGCAGGAAGGGGGGCAGGAAGCGGGGGTGGAAGCGGTGGGTGGACCCAGCCACTTGGTTCAAGATGAACAAGTGGCTGGGCCCAGTGGCGGACAGAGTAGGGCTTCACAGTCCGGGAAACAGAGGGCATCGTCACAGGGGAAGGCCAAGGCGACTAGGGAGGCGAGGTTTTCGATGGAGGAGAAGGAGGCCCTCGTAGAGGCCTATATGGCCAGGTATAGGAGGCTGCAGCACCAGAAGACTACCCCGACTGACAAGAGGAGGCTCTGGAATGAGATAAGGAATGCAGTCAATGCAGTGGGTGGCCGGAACAGAGATCTGGATTCGATAAAACATCGCTACCGGGACTGTAAGATGGATCTCAAGAAAAAGTTAAGCCTGGAGGCCCGACATTCCGCAGGAACCGGTGGCGGACCTGCCCTGGAAATAGAGTACTGCCGATGGGAGGAAATGTTGCGGCCTAGCATCTCGGAGGTGGATGTAGTCGGTATCGGAGGAATTGATACCGGGAACCTGCCATTCTCATCTGCCGGTAAGCTCATTGAACAATAAATTCACATACGAATGTATTTCAAGGGACACTATACGCAAACCTTTACTTTCATGATTGAGGTAGCGAATACAATTTGACAAAACATTCAAATGTACTTATATTACCTAATTTGAATCATTCTTGAGATATATTTTAATGAAGAAATAGCCATGCACACGGTGAAACAATCACAGGAGGCAGCTATATTCAGCTAACAATCAGCATCTTATAAGCATATTTAGATATGCTTTTCAGCAAAGAATATCCAGAGAATGAAGCTAATTAGATAAGAAAAGTACATTAGAAAGTTGATTATAAATGTATGCTTCTAAATCATGAAAGATAAAACATTGGGTTTCATGTCCCTTTAAGGATCAGATTAATGCTATTACGCTGTTTACACGCATTCACAATTACTTTGCGGTTACATCAGTATCTAGGCTATAGGTTAGGTGTGCATTTAAACAGACTCAAAACAAACGCTAAAACATTCAGATTGACCAGAGATATCACAAACACGGTTTAGAAAATGCGGAAATCGTATTGATTGTTAGATTTCAAAGTGGATTAATGATTCTGCATTTGTAATTGTATCGTAAGCTAAGTCATTTAAAGCTTGATTTGCAAATATGCTAATATATACATTTTTTTTTTTTTCTAATATACAGAGTCTGGGGAGGAGGCAGCACAAGAAATACAGCCTCCTCCATCTCCCCGGGATGAGAGTGGTGGGGAGGAATTTCCACTTCGGAGGGAAGAGGCCCCCCGTGACGAAGAGGGCACGGAAGCAGATGAAGAGGCCACGGAAGCAGAGGAGGAGTCCGCGGAACCAGAGGCCCCTCAAGGACCCGCACACCGCCGTGCACGGGCACCCCGCCGTGCATGGGTACCCCGCCAAGCACAACAAGAGGAAATAGCGGAGGTGCGGGTTCTACTGGACTACATAGACCAGATGCGTAACTCCCGGATACAAACTATCGAAGGTCGAACTCGAATTATTGATGGACAAAATCAAATAATTGAAGGCCAAAACCAAATAATAAACATACTTAATAGAATCGAACAAGGGCAAAACAGAATCATTAATCTACACCAAGAGATGTTCAATTTTTTCCGGGAGGTGCATGCTGGTCTGCCTCCTGGTCCGCCTCCTGCTGCTGGGCCTCCTGCTGCTGGGCCTCCTGCTGCTGGGCCTCTTGCTGCTGGGCCTCCTGCTGCTGGCCCATCTCCTCCTGCCGGCCCATCTACTCCTCTTCAGCCATCTTCTCCTCCTCAGCCATCTCCTCCTCTTCAGCCATCTTCTCCTCCTCAGCCATCTTCTCCTCCTCAGCCATCTTCTCCTCCTCACCTTGGTCGTCCCAGTACTCTTCCTTCCACTCTTCACACAACATCTCCAAGGAGAACTCTTCGGAGTCGGCAGTTGCCCCTCCCAGAGCCTCAGCCCCGTGGGAAGAGGGGAAGGAAGAGGAAGTAAGTATTTTTTTTCATCTTTAATGTTTTTTTTTATTTAATGTGTAATGGATAGGTATGTGATGATGTGGTTTTCATACACTTGTGGACCACACTCTGTATATAATCTACTTCTATGGGACCGGGTCCATGGAGGCAGATTGTTTGCAGAGTGTGGGTTATAAGTGTGTGAAAATCACATCATCACATACCTATCCTTGTTCATGATATTGATTGGTTTCTGTGATGTGATGTCCAAACTGTTTCCCGAATCGCAAACAAAATTACCATTACAATTATCCATGATGGTATATTACTGTTTGAATGCCTATAACACAGCTTAAAGGGACAGTCAGAAAATTATTGATTACAAAGAAAACACTGTATTACGCATTATCAAGTTGGAAACAACAAAACATGGAGAAATACGTGTGACTTATGTGCTTACCCTTGTATCTATGACTATGAAAAATGACCACTTATTTGTTGTTCTGACATAACAACATTTTAGATATCAATGATCAATACATGGTAAATAATATGCTGTATGAGCACAAGGTTTTACATATACAAATGCTATCCAAATGCCCTCTAGTGGTCAAATTGCATAATGATTACATGCACTCTTCAAGCTCGAAGAAATGAGCACACGAACCTCATAGGTTTAGCTAGCAAATTTAAATAAACACAGACAAATGATTAATTGGTGAGAAACATTTGATATTACAAAATTGACTTTTAGAATAATGCAAAACATTATTTGTTTTCTAAACTGTCCCTTTAACAAAATTACATATGCTAACATATATTTGAAGATTGTTGGTATATCTACATGTACTTGTTCAAACAATAAATATTGAAATCAGAGTTATATTGACGTGTTAAATAAAGTCTATTTTCTTAAAGAGACATTATTGTGTTAATTTATTTTTAGAAAGACATTTGTTTTAACAATGAATATGGTTTAAAGTCCTTTTAGGAGTGGGGGGTGAAAATATGCTAGCAATAATATATTTGAAGATTAACCAATGTGGAACTCATACATGATACAAAAATCAACATTTGCATTAAAGGGACAGTATACTATATTTTTAACAGAACTGTATGTAATAGACACTGCTAGAAACAACAAGATTAACATATACTGATATCAATATTACAAAGCTTCAAACACTTTCAAAGAAAATCGGGTTAGCTCTATTGAAAATATAGATGAACCCCCATTACAACCGTAAGACAATACACCATCATACACAAAACAGGAGAAAGCTGGAGATGGTACTCACATGAAACTTAGAGGCTTGGCGAGGAGTCTGATAATTAATTACATTTTATTTGAACAGAAGCAAAATGAAACGTGTATTTGTTAAACAATGGACTATCTAACTAGAGACCAAATTAAAAGATTTCATTTATAATGTGAGTGTCTAATAAACCTTTAATAAAATATACAACGAAATTACATTTAGAAGAAGTCAGCATCATATATTTAGCATATGATAAAGCTAAATGCATATTGATTACTTTATTCTAACACAATAGCGCATATTTATTAATTAGATATCTTTAACATTAAACACAACAGTCATTTTTCTGAAAAAGGAACATATTGTTGACAAACATATTAAGAGAGAAAAGATAATAAAATAACTACCTTAAAAAAAGATAAGAAATTTTAAAACCTCTGGCGCTACAAAAGATTTGTTGCTAAAATTGGAAAATAGAAAAATTGGATGAATATGATATGACCTACTTGGTTAAAAAACGATATTAAAATATTATCAAACAACCTTTGGTCTTAGTGATAACTAAACAACGTTTGTTATATGTGCAAAAAATATATGTTTTTATTACATAAAATAAATAAACAAAATAAAAATCAAAAATATGCAGATAAAAAATATAGCTGATCAGCTAGTACAATTGAAAATAAATAAGTGCAGTATCAAAAAATAAAATAGCATAAACACAACAGAAATACACAATAGAACTTGATCCAATGAAAGTTCATAAGCCTTCAAGGGTTAATATGGGTTAGATCCAGATCGGAACGAAATCAGAGACTCCTTAAACAGCTGAGATGTCGAATGCCAATTGTAGCTGGAAGGGAGCTGAAATGACAATGAATCCAAATCAAAAGAACAGCAGAGAACCAAAATTGAGGTGTTCAATTTTACTTACACCGTGTTTTGGTCTCTGCAGCAGCGGTCAGACACTGAAAGATAACAGTGGAGGCGGATGTTTCTTTAGTGTAAAAGCCGATGTCAAGTAACTGCTCCACTCAGGGATTCTCACAGTATCGAAGCCGGTCTGTAATGACTACGTCACGTAACGTCAGAGTAGGCGGAGCAACGCGTTTCATCCCGTTCAGGGCCTTTGTCAAGCTCCAGAAAAGAGTGTGGTAGGTCCTTTTATACCTATAACTTTTATGTTGATTGGTTGAGTGCCATAAGTAGGAGTGTCTTGCAATTTAAAGACAAGGTTAGTAATGGCAGTGTGCGATCAAACAGTAACAAAATAATGATACATTGTTCATGAGTGCAAATTTGTTGCTATACAGCATATTACCTTATCTGTCTCAATTAGTATTTATATACAATAGTAACGATCATATTTGAACAGGGCAGCTGCAAAAAGTAAAAACAAAGATATGCAGTGATGTATGATCATGATTCAGAAGCGATACATAATTTGTTATCACCAAGACCAAAGAGCTATACTAAAATAAACAAATAAATAAATCAATCAATCACAGTGCATCCAATTAATCGTTATAAAACTATTGTAAAAACAACTTATATATATATAAAAAGAATCTTTATAAAAACACTAAATAGACCTATACATATAAGAGCAATTATCTTAAAAATAGGGGGAATTATACCAATCGCAATATTATATAATATATGTTTGCATATATCAAGACATATACACATATATAATGGTACTTAAAGGGATATACTAAGCACAATAACCAAACAGTAGTTGTGCATATCTTTCCTTTGTCCACATATACATGTGCTCATATTTACAGACAATTGTTTGATTTTCAAAAATTGTTTGATATTAAAACGTAAAGAATATATAAAAGACGTGGAATAAAAATAAATTTAAATTTAAATTTAAATTTAAATTACTTGACTTAATTAATTCTAATCTCTGAGAAAGCAACCTATATCAAAGTCAATATTTAAACCATTGGGTTGTAATGTCTTTAATTCAAAGATCCATTTTGTTTCTTTTTTGATTAAATCAGATTGAATGTTGCTACCCCTCCAATGTGGTTTAACCTTCTCTATTCCTATATATGAGAAATGGGCTAAATTCCCATTGTTACATGCAGCAAAATGCTTTGGTACAGGGAGGTCTTTATTCCTGTCTAAATCATATTTTTCTATAGACCATATGTGCTCCCGTATACGGTCACGTAATGGTCTTTCCGATTCACCTATATATTGTTTGCCACATCGGCATTGTATTAGGTAAACCACATATCTGTCAGAGCATCTTATAGTATCTTTGATCTGAAAAGACTTTCCTGTTATATTAGATGTAAACTCCTTCTGTTTCCTAGAATGTTTACAGGCCTTGTATAGGTGAATCGGAAAGACCATTACGTGACCGTATACGGGAGCACATATGGTCTATAGAAAAATATGATTTAGACAGGAATAAAGACCTCCCTGTACCAAAGCATTTTGCTGCATGTAACAATGGGAATTTAGCCCATTTCTCATATATAGGAATAGAGAAGGTTAAACCACATTGGAGGGGTAGCAACATTCAATCTGATTTAATCAAAAAAGAAACAAAATGGATCTTTGAATTAAAGACATTACAACCCAATGGTTTAAATATTGACTTTGATATAGGTTGCTTTCTCAGAGATTAGAATTAATTAAGTCAAGTAATTTAAATTTAAATTTAAATTTATTTTTATTCCATGTCTTTTATATATTCTTTACGTTTTAATATCAAACAATTTTTGAAAATCAAACAATTGTCTGTAAATATGAGCACATGTATATGTGGACAAAGGAAAGATATGCACAACTACTGTTTGGTTATTGTGCTTAGTATATCCCTTTAAGTACCATTATATATGTGTATATGTCTTGATATATGCAAACATATATTATATAATATTGCGATTGGTATAATTCCCCCTATTTTTAAGATAATATATGTATAGGTCTATTTAGTGTTTTTATAAAGATTCTTTTTATATATATATAAGTTGTTTTTACAATAGTTTTATAACGATTAATTGGATGCACTGTGATTTATTTATTTATTTATTTGTTTATTTTAGTATAGCTCTTTGGTCTTGGTGATAACAAATTATGTATCGCTTCTGAATCATGATCATACATCACTGCATATCTTTGTTTTTACTTTTTGCAGCTGCCCTGTTCAAATATGATCGTTACTATTGTATATAAATACTAATTGAGACAGATAAGGTAATATGCTGTATAGCAACAAATTTGCACTCATGAACAATGTATCATTATTTTGTTACTGTTTGATCGCACACTGCCATTACTAACCTTGTCTTTAAATTGCAAGACACTCCTACTTATGGCACTCAACCAATCAACATAAAAGTTATAGGTATAAAAGGACCTACCACACTCTTTTCTGGAGCTTGACAAAGGCCCTGAACGGGCTGAAACGCGTTGCTCCGCCTACTCTGACGTTACGTGACGTAGTCATTACAGAACGGCTTCGATACTGTGAGAATCCCTGAGTGGAGCAGTTACTTGACATCGGCTTTTACACTAAAGAAACATCCGCCTCCACTGTTATCTTTCAGTGTCTGACCGCTGCTGCAGAGACCAAAACACGGTGTAAGTAAAATTGAACACCTCAATTTTGGTTCTCTGCTGTTCTTTTGATTTGGATTCATTGTCATTTCAGCTCCCTTCCAGCTACAATTGGCATTCGACATCTCAGCTGTTTAAGGAGTCTCTGATTTCGTTCCGATCTGGATCTAACCCATATTAACCCTTGAAGGCTTATGAACTTTCTTTGGATCAAGTTCTATTGTGTATTTCTGTTGTGTTTATGCTATTTTATTTTTTGATACTGCACTTATTTATTTTCAATTGTACTAGCTGATCAGCTATATTTTTTATCTGCATATTTTTGATTTTTATTTTGTTTGTTTATTTTATGTAATAAAAACATATTTTTGCACATATAACAAACGTTGTTTAGTTATCACTAAGACCAAAGGTTGTTTTATAATATTTTAATATCGTTTTTTAACCAAGTAGGTCATATCATATTCATCCAATTTTTCTATTTTCCAATTTTAGCAACAAATCTTTTGTAGCGCCAGAGGTTTTAAAATTTCTTATCTTTTTTAAGGTAGTTATTTTATTATCTTTTCTATTTTACTTGTGGAGACAGGGGTTCTCCATTACCTACTGGCATATTGGTATTTTAGAAAATCCTGCGCAGGGTTACACACAATTTTATTTAACCTTCTGTATTTGTTTCCCCACCTGTGTTTACCCAGCTGCTAGGACCATGTCTGATAATGTTTTCAAATACAGAGATGAGGTCTATAAAGGAATATATAACATTTTCTCTTCAGATATCATCGTTACCCCAGGTAATGTAGACTCATTATGTAAGCTAATGAAAGACTTAGAAGATAAACTAATATTAGAAATGAAACATAGGACTGAGTTTATCTTTATAGAAAAATATTTAGAAAATAAAAGAGTCCCACGTGGCTTAAGAATTAAGAAAGAATGTTCCTTTAAAATAGATGATATTGATTTCAAGAAAAGATGGAACGATATTTTAGAACAAGCATCTTTCAATCTTATGAGATTAATAAAAGATTATAGAGGTGAGATCTTGAAAAAACTAGAAGTTGAGATAAAGGAATTAGAGATTCAATTAAAGGAATTTGAAAGCAATGAGGAATATATTAATAAAGAAATAGAAATTAAAAAGCTGCTAAAAAATACTAAGGAGGATATTTTGAAAGTAAAAATAAGTAAATTTGAAAGGTATAGAGAGGATTATTTATCCCATATTAATCAACCAAATTGGGACAATTATATCTCCCACAAATGGAGACATACTAATAAAGGAGAGAATGAAAGAAATACTTCAATAAAAGAAAATGGTATAAATCATAATAATCACCACACAGGGTATGAACAGAGAAATTATAATCATAGAATAAATTCTAATTATCAACGTTCACATGACCATTCCCAAGCCAGATTTTCTGATAATAGCAATCAATTGAGAGCTGAACAAGGGCCTAATTTTACCCCTAATTATAGAAATGGAAGTAATAGAAATTATAATAATGGATATGCTTCAAATAGAGAACAAAGACAAAATTTTGAACCTAGACGTCAGTTTTATCGAGAACAGAGAAATAACTCAAATCAGGGTGATAATACATACAGAGGACCCTATACTTATCAAAATGGGACATTTAACACAAATAATCAATATCAACGAGATCAAAAAAGTTTTGAGTATAATACCCGAATAAATAGACAGAACTCCAATCAGAACAAAAGTAATGATTGGAGGTCAAATAATAGAATTTGCCCCTTTACAAAATGAAAAAACTGATGATCATGCTAATCCTTCCACTTCCTCATCTTTTTTAGGACAGGGCCAAAGTTCACTTTTCAGCCCATTACCTCAAAGAGATATAAGAAAAAGAAGGGCATCAGGCAGAGAGGAAAGAGAGGAGGGAGTAGGAGATCCAAAAAAATCAAGATTTTAAGTAAGTCAGAGACACATTTAGGAATTTTTAATTTAAGTAAGAAACAATTAAGTAAAGATCATGAGGATATATTAAAGAAAGGCCTATCATTTGCACCTAGTTGCAAATTAAATAAATTTGGAGCATATATTGATGCACACAAATTTATGAGAAAATTGACAGTAAAAAAGTGGTTTTTAAAATCAGGGACTGAGAAATTAGCTGATAACTCTCTAATCAATGATAATGAATTTATCCATACCCAATTGAAAGGAAAATCAACTTTTTATCCGAAATCAGATAAAGGCCCTTTTTTAGAAACATTTGAAAAATTAGTGTTAAGAGATATTGAGAATTTAACCGAAGAGAAAATCAACAAAACACACAGTAATCTAAACAAGAAACAATTAAAGGTCATTAAAGAGCTGGAGACTGATGATCTGATAATAAAGCCCGCCGACAAGGGCGGAGGTATAGTAATTTTAGATTCTATTGATTACCATAAAATTTGTGATAACCTTCTTAAAGATAATGAAACCTATAAGAAATTAGCAAATGATCCCACCAAGAGATATTCTGATGTTTTAAAAACACTTTTAAATGGAGCACTAAATAAGGGCATACTTAATGCTAAAGAAATGAATTACTTACTTCCAAAATTTCCTAAAATTTCCTTACTTTATTGTTTACCAAAGATACATAAGAGTTTGACAAACCCACCTGGTAGGCCGATTATATCAGGAATTGGATCCCTTACAGCCAACCTTTCCGAATACTTAGATATTTTCCTCCAGAAATATGTTAGATCTTTGTCCTCTTATCTGAAAGACTCAACAGATGTATTAAAATTAATAGAAAACATCCTGTGGCAAGAGGATTTTCTTCTTGTCACGTGTTATGTTGCGTCGTTATATACGTGCATCAACCATGCAGACGGCCTACGAGCAGTTAGACACTTTTTAGATATTGACAATACTATTAAAAGTGAACAAAAATCTTTTTTAATAGATTCAATAGAATTTATTCTAACACATAATTTTTTTAGCTATATGGATCAATTTTATAATCAGGAAAGAGGAACGGCTATGGGCACCAGGTTTGCTCCAAGTTACGCTAATTTATTTATGGGATATTGGGAACAAACCTTTTTATCCACTACCCCTTTTGGAGCAAACCTGGTGTCATACAAACGTTATATAGACGATATCCTCATTATTTGGAGAGGGGAAGAAAATATACTAGAAGAATGTATTGCCTCGATGAATAATAATGAACTAAACCTGAAGTTTACCTACGAAAAAAGTAGACAAAATATTAGTTTTTTAGATTTAGAATTATTTCCTGTTAATAGTAAAATTCTCTCTAAAACGCACTTTAAAACTGTAGACGCCAACAGTTATATTCATTATACCAGCTGTCACCACCCAAGGTGGATTGAGAACATTCCCAAAGGCCAGTTTTTACGGGTAAAGAAAAATTGTTCAAATCTAACTGATTTTGATGCCCAATCAGATAAGCTGAAACAAAAATTTATAGAGAGAGGTTATAATGCTAACAAAATAGAAAAGGTACGTATGGAAGTAAGAGAAGTTAACAGACAGGATCTAGTTCAAAATAATACGAGATCCCAAAATAAAATTCAAAGAAGGAATGATAATACTTTTATCCCTTTCATTACTGGATATTGTAGCAATAAATATCTAATAGAAAAATTTTTAAAAAAACATTGGGGGATTTTAAAAAATGATGAACATTTGGGTTCTATTTTACCAGCTAAACCACAAATTGTTTATAAAAAGGCTCGCAACCTGAAAACAATTTTAGCACCTACTGAGAATAAAAATAAGAATAAAAATAAATCACAGCAGGACTTAACAGGTAAGAAAATTAATGGCTTTTTTCCCTGCTTAACATGCAAGGCCTGTAAACATTCTAGGAAACAGAAGGAGTTTACATCTAATATAACAGGAAAGTCTTTTAAGATCAAAGATACTATAAGATGCTCTGACAGATATGTGGTTTACCTAATACAATGCCGATGTGGCAAACAATATATAGGTGAATCGGAAAGACCATTACGTGACCGTATACGGGAGCACATATGGTCTATAGAAAAATATGATTTAGACAGGAATAAAGACCTCCCTGTACCAAAGCATTTTGCTGCATGTAACAATGGGAATTTAGCCCATTTCTCATATATAGGAATAGAGAAGGTTAAACCACATTGGAGGGGTAGCAACATTCAATCTGATTTAATCAAAAAAGAAACAAAATGGATCTTTGAATTAAAGACATTACAACCCAATGGTTTAAATATTGACTTTGATATAGGTTGCTTTCTCAGAGATTAGAATTAATTAAGTCAAGTAATTTAAATTTAAATTTAAATTTATTTTTATTCCATGTCTTTTATATATTCTTTACGTTTTAATATCAAACAATTTTTGAAAATCAAACAATTGTCTGTAAATATGAGCACATGTATATGTGGACAAAGGAAAGATATGCACAACTACTGTTTGGTTATTGTGCTTAGTATATCCCTTTAAGTACCATTATATATGTGTATATGTCTTGATATATGCAAACATATATTATATAATATTGCGATTGGTATAATTCCCCCTATTTTTAAGATAATTGCTCTTATATGTATAGGTCTATTTAGTGTTTTTATAAAGATTCTTTTTATATATATATAAGTTGTTTTTACAATAGTTTTATAACGATTAATTGGATGCACTGTGATTGATTTATTTATTTATTTATTTGTTTATTTTAGTATAGCTCTTTGGTCTTGGTGATAACAAATTATGTATCGCTTCTGAATCATGATCATACATCACTGCATATCTTTGTTTTTACTTTTTGCAGCTGCCCTGTTCAAATATGATCGTTACTATTTATAAATACTAATTGAGACAGATAAGGTAATATGCTGTATAGCAACAAATTTGCACTCATGAACAATGTATCATTATTTTGTTACTGTTTGATCGCACACTGCCATTACTAACCTTGTCTTTAAATTGCAAGACACTCCTACTTATGGCACTCAACCAATCAACATAAAAGTTATAGGTATAAAAGGACCTACCACACTCTTTTCTGGAGCTTGACAAAGGCCCTGAACGGGCTGAAACGCGTTGCTCCGCCTACTCTGACGTTACGTGACGTAGTCATTACAGACCGGCTTCGATACTGTGAGAATCCCTGAGTGGAGCAGTTACTTGACATCGGCTTTTACACTAAAGAAACATCCGCCTCCACTGTTATCTTTCAGTGTCTGACCGCTGCTGCAGAGACCAAAACACGGTGTAAGTAAAATTGAACACCTCAATTTTGGTTCTCTGCTGTTCTTTTGATTTGGATTCATTGTCATTTCAGCTCCCTTCCAGCTACAATTGGCATTCGACATCTCAGCTGTTTAAGGAGTCTCTGATTTCGTTCCGATCTGGATCTAACCCATATTAACCCTTGAAGGCTTATGAACTTTCTTTGGATCAAGTTCTATTGTGTACTTCTGTTGTGTTTATGCTATTTTATTTTTTGATACTGCACTTATTTATTTTCAATTGTACTAGCTGATCAGCTATATTTTTTATCTGCATATTTTTGATTTTTATTTTGTTTGTTTATTTTATGTAATAAAAACATATTTTTGCACATATAACAAACGTTGTTTAGTTATCACTAAGACCAAAGGTTGTTTTATAATATTTTAATATAGTTTTTTAACCAAGTAGGTCATATCATATTCATCCAATTTTTCTATTTTCCAATTTTAGCAACAAATCTTTTGTAGCGCCAGAGGTTTTAAAATTTCTTATCTTTTTTAAGGTAGTTATTTTATTATCTTTTCTATTTTACTTGTGGAGACAGGGGTTCTCCATTACCTACTGGCATATTGGTATTTTAGAAAATCCTGCGCAGGGTTACACACAATTTTATTTAACCTGACAAACATATTAAACAACATGGACTATAGAGATTTGCACTTGCCTCGAAATATCATATGCATGAAAACATTTTGCTTTCGTTCGTTTATTCAACCAGACATCCAGCAAAAGAGAATGTGGTGGTCTTTATCAGCTACGGGTCAACAATGTAACATGATGCAAATAATACATATTCGCAAGGTTTTTAAAATTGGCTGCAGTCACAAACGTGTTTAACGTGCACAAACAAATATTGCGGTACTACGTAATACAATCAGATGTTTTTTTACCTTTGCATGTGACGTCTTAACATGGCGCTTCCTTGATCACGTAAGAACGCCATCCAATAAAAGGCACATTCTTGATCACGTAAGAACGCCAAAAAAAAAGGCGCATACTTGATCGCGTCAAAACGCCATCCAATAAAAGGCACATTCTTGATCACGTAAGAACGCCAGTCAATACAAGGAATCATTGGACAGTCTGGCAGGTGACGTCTTAAGCAACATGGCGCATCCGAGATCGCTGAAAAACCGCAGCCAATCCAAGGACTCAGTTGACAGCTTGGCATATCACTAAGAAACGTATTTATATTTTAGGAACTAGTATGTGTCTAGATTGCTATCTAGGAATGTCACGAAATCATGAATCATCTTTTCGGACTTGACTGTCCCTTGAACTATAGCTATGGTGTATATCTTTAACATTTAAAAGATACACATGAGAAATACATATGCCATTGATGTTTTAAGATATGTTTTGATTGTTTTGGAATAACAATAATGATACATGTATTGATTAAACGTGTCATTTATTCAAGTTTAAATATGGTCAGCCTACCTATAGCCATATATGGGAGGAGAAGTATTTTGTTAACATATTTGATAAAAAATATTCATCATCTAAAATATTTGCATTACACACAGAGATTTATTTGGTTACACTTTTACAATAAGATAGAATTGAAAATGAAATACATGTGCTGTCAACATTACAATAAGATTGTTTATTAATAAGATTATATGTCCTTGTTCATGTAAAAAGGACAAAGACGCTTTAGAAATGGAAATACATTCATTAACAATTGTGCTCACCATCACTTAAAGGGACATTATTTTGTTTTTAAAAAGAGGATACACATAGACAATACTATTTCAATAAAATGAACACTTTACAGGGATTATATCATTGTATAAATCCTCAGATCATTTGTTAAAGGTGCATCAATTCATGCAGAGTTTCTAAATACACACATGGATGTGAAAATTGAAATATAAATATATACACAAATAACAATCTATATATACATATATAAAACAATTACTATGCTAATCATAATCATGCAATGATAAAGCTTTGAGAAAAATATATAAAGACAAATAATAAGATTACATTGGAGATGTTAATCTTAAAGTCATTTACAATTGTCTTACATATATGATTTTTGAAAAACCATTATTTTTGGTAGGTCCCTTTAAGGATCAACCAGATAAACTAGAGCTTTCAAAAAATAACATGAAGAATGAGGACAAAGAATCGTGCAATGACATGTCTTTTATTAGTATGTAAGAAAACATCAACAACGTTTAGAAATAATCTTGTAAAAATAAGGAATATTTGAGCCATATGACAAGGTAACAGAGTGCATCACAGTCCATGAAGAGAGTTGCCAAGGGCCACCATAGCCCCATTGGAGACATATGACAAGGTAACACAGTGCATCACAGTCCATGAAGAGAGTTGCCAAGGGCCACCATAGCCCCATTGGAGACATATGACAAGGTAACACAGTGCAT
The DNA here is from genome assembly GCF_027579735.1 of Bombina bombina. Taxonomy (NCBI): domain Eukaryota; kingdom Metazoa; phylum Chordata; class Amphibia; order Anura; family Bombinatoridae; genus Bombina; species Bombina bombina. Next base: position 608,224,377 of record NC_069504.1, on the reverse strand, counting down.
CACAGTCCATGAAGAGAGTTGCCAAGGGCCACCATAGCCCCATTGGAGACATATGACAAGGTAACACAGTGCATCACAGTCCATGAAGAGAGTTGCCAAGGGCCACCATAGCCACATTGGAGACATATGACAAGGTAACAGAGTGCATCACAGTCCATGAAGAGAGTTGCCAAGGGCCACCATAGCCCCATTGGAGACATATGACAAGGTAACACAGTGCATCACAGTCCATGAAGAGAGTTGCCAAGGGCCACCATAGCCCCATTGGAGACATATGACAAGGTAACACAGTGCATCACAGCCCATGAAGAGAGTTGCCAAGGGCCACCATAGCCCCATTGGAGACATATGACAAGGTAACACAGTGCATCACAGCCCATGAAGAGAGTTGCCAAGGGCCACCATAGCCCCATTGGAGACATATGACAAGGTAACAAAGTGCATCACAGTTCATGAAGAGAGTTGCCAAGGGCCACCATAGCCCCATTGGAGACATATGACAAGGTAACACAGTGCATCACAGTCCATGAAGAGAGTTGCCAAGGGCCACCATAGCCCCATTGGAGACATATGACAAGGTAACACAGTGCATCACAGTCCATGAAGAGAGTTGCCAAGGGCCACCATAGCCCCATTGGAGACATATGACAAGGTAACACAGTGCATCACAGTCCATGAAGAGAGTTGCCAAGGGCCACCATAGCCCCATTGGAGACATATGACAAGGTAACACAGTGCATCACAGTCCATGAAGAGAGTTGCCAAGGGCCACCATAGCCCCATTGGAGACATATGACAAGGTAACACAGTGCATCACAGTCCATGAAGAGAGTTGCCAAGGGCCACCATAGCCCCATTGGAGACATATGACAAGGTAACACAGTGCATCACAGTCCATGAAGAGAGTTGCCAAGGGCCACCATAGCCCCATTGGAGACATTTGACAAGGTAACACAGTGCATCACAGTCCATGAAGAGAGTTGCCAAGGGCCACCATAGCCCCATTGGAGACATATGACAAGGTAACACAGTGCATCACAGTCCATGAAGAGAGTTGCCAAGGGCCACCATAGCCCCATTGGAGACATATGACAAGGTAACACAGTGCATCACAGTCCATGAAGAGAGTTGCCAAGGGCCACCATAGCCCCATTGGAGACATATGACAAGGTAACACAGTGCATCACAGTCCATGAAGAGAGTTGCCAAGGGCCACCATAGCCCCATTGGAGACATATGACAAGGTAACACAGTGCATCACAGTCCATGAAGAGAGTTGCCAAGGGCCACCATAGCCCCATTGGAGACATATGACAAGGTAACACAGTGCATCACAGTCCATGAAGAGAGTTGCCAAGGGCCACCATAGCCCCATTGGAGACATATGACAAGGTAACACAGTGCATCACAGTCCATGAAAAGAGTTGCCAAGGGCCACCATAGCCCCATTGGAGACATATGACAAGGTAACACAGTGCATCACAGTCCATGAAGAGAGTTACCAAGGGCCACCATAGCCCCATTGGAGACATATGACAAGGTAACACAGTGCATCACAGTCCATGAAGAGAGTTGCCAAGGGCCACCATAGCCCCATTGGAGACATATGACAAGGTAGCACAGTGCATCACAGTCCATGAAGAGAGTTGCCAAGGGCCAGCATAGCCCCATTGGAGACATATGACAAGGTAACACAGTGCATCACAGTCCATGAAGAGAGTTGCCAAGGGCCACCATAGCCCCATTGGAGACATATGACAAGGTAAAAGAGTGCAACAGGCACAACAATAAACTTTGAAAAAGGCCAAATGGCAACAATAAAAAAAACATCAACATGTGGACGGAGGATTCTTATCTGCAACCTTGGAGCATCTCCAGATCCTCCACTTACTGGTCATCCTCTTCATCGTCCTGTGCATGTCCAGCTCCCGATTCAGGCCTTGAAGTTAATCGCATGATTTCACGCAGACTCAAGTCCTGAACCCGGAGCTGGGCCTGCATGGTGTCGTTCATCCCTCTCAGGACAGCTGCGTTCCTCAACACGGCCTGCTCTACTCGTGCTATACCTTCTAGCATGAGCCATGCTGAGTCACAGCCTAAAATAAAGAATAAATAAAATATTAAGGATAATTACACAACAGAAGAAAAAATAAGCAAAGATACATTGTCATCATAAAGACAAATCATTCTTTACATCAATTTGTTTAAATTGATTCTTTACACATGAAATATGTTATTCAGACAGACCGAAATCATTAAAGGGACAGTTTACTCAAACATGTTGTCCCCTTTAATTGGTTTTCGATGATCCACTTATACAGCTTGAGTGTATCAAATCTTGTTAAAGGATTTACATTGTACTTACATTAGCAATTTAAATATTTTAATTATACTGTGGTAGGCACACCTATCCTTAAACATTTTGGCGTTGAGGACAAGCTGTGTAAACATAGCAACCTGAAGAAATTACATTCACACTGGGTTAGACAAGAGATAATGTATCAACATTTGTACATAAATTGTTGGATCCAAGTAGTGGTGATTGGTATATGTAGTGATATCAAATTAAAGGGACACTGAACCTAAATATTTAATTGACTGATTCAGATAGAGCATGACATTACAAATATTACAAAATTAAACATATTCTTTAAATGTTAGAATTCTCTAGCTAGATTTTGAATGCAAGAATGTAGGTTTTTAGGGCAGGCCATATTTGTTTATCAACTTTGGTTGTCCCTGCTGGTTGATGGATACATTCATCCAACAATAAAGAAATGATGTCCACAATTATTTTCAATTTAAAATTAATTCTAGGCATTTCTTTGTTTCAATAAAGATAGCAAGAGAATGAAGAATAATTCATAAGAGTAGTAAATTATAAATTTGATTAACATTGCATGCTCTATTTGAATCACAATAGAATTTTTTTTCCTTCAGTGTACCTTTAAGTATCTTATAATGTTGATTTTGAATGATACTTACAGCTGTGCCTGGGAAGGACAATCCGACACCCAGGACAATGAAGGTTGAGACAGGGGGGAGGGATGGGATTGTGTTGGGGAGGGATGGGATTGTGTTGGGGAGGGATGGGATTGGCTTGGGGAGGGATGAGCTGCTGCTCCGGGGTAGGCCGTACAGCTGGGGAGTGGTGAGTTGGGGTCTGGGCAGCTGTACGGCCCATAATACGGGGAGAGCGGCGAAGGGTGGTGAAGGGGCGTTTTTCGGGAGGGACAGGAAATGACAAATGGGAAGGGCCGGCAGGGGTCTGGGCCTGGGCAGGGGTCTGGGCCTGGGAAGTGGTCTGGGCATGGGCAGGGGTCTGGGCCTGGGCAGTGGTCTGGGCATGGGCAGGGGTCTGGGCCTGGGCAGTGGTCTGGGCATGGGCAGGGGTCTGGGCCTGGGCAGTGGTCTGGGCATGGGCAGGGGTCTGTGACTGGTCAGGGGACTGGGCAGGGGCGGAAACCAGATGACCAGAGGTGGAGGATCCATCTGAAAAAAATAATCCAAATATATTAACATCTCATACATCATGAAATCAAATCAACGTATTTCAAATTGATTACGTTTTCAATATACTTCGAAGTGTGTTTGAATTTCTAAACAATTATGAAATGAGGATATGGTATGCATATAGGCACTCAGATGAATATCAATGACTGTCTGTACAATTATAACATTATTATTGTGTTTTGGCCTGGACTATGCATGTGACATAATGATGGCATGAATTATAAATTTAAAAGTTAAATAAAAAATAAAAAAATTTGTCATGCTGCCTGATATAGAAAGGGGGCAGTAGTGTATTTGAACAGACAAATAATCTTCCTTTTTAAAGTGCAAAAGCTGTAGACTTTGAATGTCTTCAATAAAATGATTTCCAATAAAGCAACATGTTGGAAACATGATAGATATATTTCACATACCATCAGACTTCAAGGCAGCCTCTTCCTCCTCCGTCACACATGTTACATCAATCTCTGTAAAACATAACATGTTGTGTACACATTAAGATCAGATATTATAACATATGTTACTGTTGATCAAAGACACACATCAATGTTGCATTAAAGATATACACACCCAAAGTTATGATTTACATAATTTTGATGGAGCATACAAATTACATTAGATTTGTTATTCTCAATTATTCATATTTTCGATGTATTGTTTGTATTAATTTAAAAATCATAAAAGCATAGTACATAGAACATTTAAGATTTCTCATGTGTGTATCACTTGATGACTGTTGTCAAAAATGAACATGGAAACAAACATATGCTATACATCTTCTGAATAACAAATGTGTAGACTAATAAAGTTTTAATTATTAATCTTTCAATATTCAAAGAAAATTAATATATAATCAGAGGAGAAAATTATATGTTTGTTTCAAATATTATGCTTCATCAGAATCATGCTCATAATATTGATTACCAATACACCTTCAATGACATATAAATGAGTCAATGGACTTACCAGGAGACCGCAAAGGTGGCTTTGTGTCACTGCTGGATTCCTGTGGGCTCCCCACACCAACTCTCTCTATGAATGATATAGATATATATTAGTGAACACATTTGGGATATCACTAAATCACATCTGTAGCGAATTTTAAGAATAATCAACTTGAAAATGTGAAGAATAGAGCATTTATTAAACCAAAAAATGCTTGATTGAATCAAGGGGATTCTGTTAAAAATGATGTATTGAACATATGTTTAATTTCTGACTATATTAGACATCAAACTCATCTCATACGATGCTATTGCATATCTAAATATACCCATTGATCTATGTTCTTAAAAGAATACACACAAACCACATTTTGAAGAACAGCTGTTGACAAATATAAACAAAGACATGTGGCACATCGAGCCATTTGTGCAATGTACAGTAATCTTGTTTAGGACACAACACATATTTATCACAATACAAAACCAAATTGATTAGTACAAATATGTAATCATGGTGCTGTTAGAGTATGCTGATATCTATAAAGTAACTCCAACAGTGAATATGTGAATTATATATCAATATTGCTTAATCCAAAGAATGTAAAGATGAATGAATCTATTGTTTATTAAAGGGACACTGACATGATTTATTTAAATCATTGATTTCACTGTTCAAACTGTTCCAAATGACTTAACATTGACTCCTATTATAATTTGAATGTTGCTACATTTTAATCTTAAAGGCAGATAAGCAATATTGGATTCAATAAATATTGTTTGTTGAAGGTATCCACCAATCATCAATCAAAACCCAGGTTGGTCAACCAAAATTGAGATGCAGATAAACGTACATTCTTGATTTTAAAATACATTTAGCAATAGAATATTTCACATATGATTATAGTATTATATTTAAATGTTTATTAATATTGCATACTCTATCTGAATGACAACATTAATAATTTTAGCTCAGTATCCCTTTAATATAAAATTATATTGATTTGACAATGTTGGTGTTAATGAATTCTCTACTCCATATGTTGATGTAATGAATGGGATTGAGCATGCAATTCCAATCTAATATGTTATTTAAGGATATCCGAAGAATTATTTAATTTTCATCTATTAAAGGGACATTACATATAAATATTGAACAATGTGGATTTAGTATGTAATGTTCTGTCCATGTTTCTAAGACAAATGTCAATTAAAATGAGACATACCATACTGTGACAAGCCCTGCCTTAAGGATCCAGCAGCAACATCCATATCTGTAATATATTAAATGAGGATTGGATATCATTAATACAAATCATGCCATGTTTAAAATCTTTACATTATTAGCAAATCAATTTAAAAATATTAATCCTTTGGTAGTCCCATGAGTTAAGTGTTTCCTCAATTCAATTCATGATAAATATATCCTGTACTCTTATTTTCAATCAGTTGTGTTGTTTACTGTAGCTTTAATTATTTTTTGGTGTTATTTCATTCTCATCAATTGATGGGCATATGTTATAATTTATTTGGATTCTTCTTTTTTTTATTATGTATAGTATTGAAAATAAGAATACTGTATTCTTCACATATATAATAATTCACATTTCATTTTGACCAACATGTATAAAGCAATGCCACTTACAGCAAACCCATGTTAACGTGTATGCGAAATTCCATTTTCGCGATCATTGCGCAATGATTCCATGCGGAATTACGCATCCGTCATTTGACCAACATGTATAAAGCAATGCCACTTACAGCAAACCCATGTTAACGTGTATGCGAAATTCCATTTTCGCGATCATTGCGCAACGATTCCATGCGGAATTACGCATCCGTCATTTGACCAACATGTATAAAGCAATGCCACTTACAGCAAACCCATGTTAACGTGTATGCGAAATTCCATTTTCGCGATCATTGCGCAATGATTCCATGCGGAATTACGCATCCGTCATTTGACCAACATGTATAAAGCAATGCCACTTACAGCAAACCCATGTTAACGTGTATGCGAAATTCCATTTTCGCGATCATTGCGCAATAATTCAAAGCGGAATTACGCATCCGTCATTTGACCAACATGTATAAAGCAATGCCACTTACAGCAAACCCATGTTAACGTGTATGCAAAATTCCATTTTCGCGATCATTGCACAATGATTCCATGCGGAATTACGCATCCGTCATTTGACCAACATGTATAAAGCAATACCACTTACAGCAAACCCATGTTAACGTGTATGTGAAATTCCATTTTCGTGATCATTGCGCAATGATTCAAAGCGGAATTACGCATCCGTCATTTGACCAACATGTATAAAGCAATGCCACTTACAGCTAACCCATGTTAACGTGTATGCGCTATTCCATTTTCGCTCTGTGACGCATATTCTGTAGAGCGCAAGACACATCATTCCTATTTCATGTGTCACTAATCTAAAATCAGATATCTAAACATCATATGTAGTGTATGTTGTGAGATCTGTATAGGTTTAGTATCTGACTATATACACATTTTTGTTTCAAAAAACAAATATTAAGATATTATATGAAGTTGGATAATTACCTGGTTCAGATTCTCCATCTCCTCCCAGGCCACCGGACGGAGAAGCAGCTGCCCTGGCCCCCGCGTCAGGACTTTCAGATCCCGCAGCTGGGAGGGAAGAAGAGGAGGCCGAGGATGGCGAGGATCTAAATCTTTTGGGGACCCGGAGATTAAGGAGCTCGCATAAAGTCACCTCATAAGGGAGTAGGTACAGTTTCCGCGGGGCCTCTCTTTTGCCACCTCTTTTACGGGCTTGTACCCAGTCCCTTATGAGGTTGACTTTTTTTGTTAACCGCAACCTCATATCTCCGAATCTCCTCATGATCTTATCCTGGGTCCTCTGGACGTCACACACCAATCTAACCGCATTGGTGATAGACTCCCAGAGGGCCTTCTTAACATGCGCATCTGTCAACCTCCTCTTGTTCCCAAACAGCTGGGGATAAAAGTCCTTGACGGCGTGGACCAGTGCAGCGCTCTCCTCCTTGGTGAACCTGGGAGCTGACATGCCTGCTGGGTTGTAGATTTTTTTTTATAACAAAATCAGATATACTGCCTGCAGGTATTAGAGAACTGACAAAGATGGCAACGTGTAATGGACTTTTATATGGTGAAGTAAACATGAGATGCATCATGGGACAAGTTATCTGTACATCTGATTGGATAAAAGTTTGAAATATTGTTAGAATGTTTGTGAGACCATCCTGACTCAAGTTGTGTTTGTGTGATGAACTCTGATTGGCCGTTCCTTAATGTTTCATATCTTATTAACTTCCTTACACATACCTCATGGTGGTGCTGTTACTTCATTTTTCATGTAGACTTATTTGTAACTCATGGGCCTGTCATGCGGATATGTGTGACGCAGATTTAATATCCGTGATCCGTTAAATATTAATGATTAAATTCTCTTTAAAATCTAATACTGTCAAATTATTAAATGTTGTAGACATTTCTCGGTTTAATAACGGTCTGTTTCTTTAATACAAATACACATTTAATATTGTATGTCTTTATTGTTCATAAAATCCATTTATTGACTTATTGTGAAGTATTGATATTGCTCTATTAAATGTATTTCATAATGCACATTGATTGTGTGCTATTGCGTGACATTATACTCTAATGTTTAAAGATGCTAATCTGGTGTTTCAAGATGCGTTTCCCACGCAATATTTCTGAATGTTCAAATTCAGGTTCTAATGTCAGTAACTTGGATAATCTGTTTATAAATGTTAAACTACAGGTTTGTTTGTTATTAGTAAATAAACCTCGAGCTTGTATTTGTCTGAAGTGCTCATATATGTTATTGTGCAATGGCGTCTTTATTTTTAAATAGGCATTACAAACAAACAATTGTATCAAATGATCTATAGAGATAGAAAATTGTTTAGACTTTAAAATGTAAATCAATTTATATTAGTATTTAGTTATCCTCAACAGAAGAAATTTAAATGCACATGGTTGAGCCAATCACATAAGACATCTCTTTGCATCCACCAATCTTCATCTACTGAGCCTATCTCGATATGCTTTTCAAGCAAAGTATGTCAAGATAGGAAGAGAAGTAAATACACTATTTAAATCTCTTAAAGGGATACTGTCCAAACAAATTTAGCGTTGGTTATTCAGATTGAGCATGAAATGTTAATCAACTTTATAATTTAATCCGATTCTCAAATGTTAAGAATTATCTTGTTATCTTTCTTTGCAAATCAATAATGATATTTTAGATTACGGACAATTGTTGCAAAAAACCTGGGTTGTCCTTGATGATTGTTGGATAAATTAATCCACCACAAAAAAAACAAGTTCTGTCCAGAGTACTGAAGCAAATAAATTATCTATTTAATGCCTTATTTTTAAAGTAATGATAGCAACATCACAAGGAGCATTCATAATATGAGACAATTTTTAAAGTTGCTTAAAATAGAATACTCATTCAGAATGTATAAATCATTAATTTTTTAACTGTCTCCCTTTAAGTATATTTTGAGTTTATGTCCCTTTAAATAAACATTTCACAATAATGCTTGAAATATCAGAAACCTAGGCACCTTCCTTTTGCTAAATTAGTATAACATATGAGTAAAGCAAATTTAGATTAACTTCTGGATTGTTTTACACACTGACTGAAATATATATTGTAAAGGAGGTATTTCGGAGTCTTCAGCTTGGAGGGACATTAAGCTATATGTTATGTATGCATTTTGGATAAGATTATAATATTTGAACAACTTAATATGTTTTGGTATTCAATCATTAGATTGTAATTATATATATTTTTGGATTAAATACATATCTACATAGGCTATTTCTTCTGTTAAGTGTGATCAGTCCACGGGTCATCATTACTTGTGGGATATTAACTGCTCCCCTACAGGAAGTGCAAGAGGATTCACCCAGCAGAGTTGCTACATAGCTCCTCCCCTCTACGTCACCTCCAGTCATTCTCTTGCACCCAACGACTAGATAGGATGTGTGAGAGGACTATGGTGATATATTTAGTTTTTATATCTTCAATCAAAAGTTTGTTATTTTATAATAGCACCGGAGTGTGTTATTCCTTCTCTGGTAGAATTTGAAGAAGAATCTACCTGAGTTTTTCTATGATTTTAGCCGGAGTAGTTAAGATCATATTGCTGTTTCTCGGCCATCTGAGGAGAGGTAAACTTCAGATCAGGGGACAGCAGGCAGATTAATCTGCAAAGAGGTATGTAGCAGTTTATTATTTTCTGACATGGAATTGATGAGAAAATCCTGCCATACCGTTATAATGTAAACTCAGCCTTGAATGCAGTAGATGTAGCTGATATCAGGCTGTCATGTATGTATATTTTACACTTCAGTTTTCTGGGAAATGGTACTTCTCTGGCTTTTAAACTGTATACATAGACTTAACCTATTTTGCAGGGACTTGCAATAGGTTTTAAATGACAATTAATTATTGAGGTAAAACGTTTTTTTGCTGGCATGTAAAAACGTTTTTTTCTCTGAGGTACTGAGTGAAAAAATGTTTTGGGCACTTTTTTTCCACTTGGCAATAGTTTTCATTTAAATTAGAGCAGTTCACTGATCCCTCTCACTGTTATGTGTGTGGGGGAGGGGCCATTTTGGTGCTTTCACTATGCATCAGAAAAAACTCAGTCAGAGATTCATTTTCTTCCTGCATGATCCGGTTCATCTCTACAGAGTTCAGGGATCTCAAGAGTCTTTTTTGAGGGAAGTAATCTTTACAGCAGAGCTGTGCTGATTGTATTGACTGTGATATAAAAAACGTTTATTTGTGTATTTTTTTCTGCTGCCTGGGTTAGTTATCATTTGCTGAGGGGAACAATCCTTTGCTAAAACTGTATATTCTGACAAAGATTGATGCTATAACTTAATTATTTTATCTGTTATAATATTTTCTGTGCTTCTTAAAGGCACAGTTCGTTTTCATATTATTTGTAAATTACTTTGAAAAGTATTTCCAAGTTGCTGTTTATTTGCTAGTGTGTTAAACATGTCTGATTCAGAGGAATATCTCTGTGCTATATGTGTTAATGCCAAAGTGGAGCCCAATAGAAATTTATGTACTAAATGTATTGATGCTACTTTAAAAAATAGTCAATCTGTACAAATTGAACATATTTCACCAAACAACGAGGGGAGAGTTATGCCGACTAACTCGCCTCACGTGTCAGTACCTGCATCTCCCGCTCAGGAGGTGCGTGATATTGTAGCGCCGAGTGCATCTGGGCGGCCATTACAAATCACATTACAAGATATGGCTACTGTTATGACTGAAGTTTTGGCTAAACTACCAGAACTAAGAGGTAAACGTGATCACTCTGGGATGAGAACAGAGTGCGCTGATAATGCAAGGGCCATGTCTGATACTGCGTCACAGTTTGCAGAACGTGAAGACGGAGAGCTTCATTCTGTGGGTGACGGTTCTGATCCAAATAAACTGGACTCAGACATTTCAAATTTTAAATTTAAGCTTGAGAACCTCCGTGTGTTACTAGGGGAGGTATTAGCGGCTCTGAATGATTGTAACACAGTTGCAATCCCAGAAAAAATGTGTAGGTTGGATAAATATTTTGCGGTACCGACGAGTACTGACGTTTTTCCTATACCTAAGAGACTTACTGACATTGTTACTAAGGAGTGGGATAGACCCGGTGTGCCTTTCTCACCCCCTCCTATATTCAGAAAAATGTTTCCAATAGACGCCGCCACACGGGACTTATGGCAAATGGTCCCTAAGGTGGAGGGAGCAGTTTCTACTTTAGCTAAGCGTACCACTATCCCAGGGGAGGATAGCTGTGCTTTTTCAGATCCAATGGATAAAAAATTAGAGGGTTACCTTAAGAAAATGTTTGTTCAACAAGGGTTTATATTGCAACCTCTTGCATGTATTGCGCCTGTCACGGCTGCAGCAGCATTTTGGTTTGAGTCTCTGGAAGAGACACTTCAATCATCCACACTAGATGACATCACACACAAACTTAAATTCCTTAAGTTAGCTAATTCATTTATTTCAGATGCCGTAGTACATTTAACTAAACTTGCGGCTAAAAATTCAGGATTCGCCATTCAGGCACGCAGAGCTCTGTGGCTAAAATCCTGGTCAGCTGATGTTACGTCTAAATCTAAATTGCTTAATATTCCTTTCAAAGGGCAGACCTTATTCGGGCCCGGCTTGAAAGAGATTATTGATGACATTACAGGAGGTAAAGGTCATGCCCTGCCTCAGGACAAGGCCAAAGCCAAGGCTAGACAGTCCAATTTTCGTTCCTTTCGTAATTTCAAAGCAGGAGCAGCATCAACTTCCTCTGCACCAAAACAGGAAGGAGCTGTTGCTCGCTACAGACAAGGCTGGAAACCTAACCAGTCCTGGAACAGGGGCAAACAGGCCAGAAAACCTGCTGCTGCCCCTAAGACAGCATGAATTGAGGGCCCCCGATCCGGGACCGGATCTAGTGGGGGGCAGACTTTCCCTCTTCGCCCAGGCTTGGGCAAGAGATGTTCAGGATCCCTGGGCGTTAGAGATCATATCTCAGGGATACCTTCTGGACTTCAAATCCTCTCCCCCAAGAGGGAGATTTCATCTGTCAAGGTTGTCAACAAACCTAACAAAGAAGGAAGCGTTTCTACGCTGCGTACAAGATCTTTTATTAATGGGAGTGATCCATCCAGTTCCGCGGTTGGAACAAGGACAAGGGTTTTACTCAAATCTGTTTGTAGTTCCCAAAAAAGAGGGAACCTTCAGGCCAATCTTGGATTTAAAGATCCTAAACAAATTCCTAAGAGTTCCATCGTTGAAGATGGAAACTATTCGAACAATTTTGCCCATGATCCAAGAGGGTCAGTATTTGACCACAGTGGATTTAAAGGATGCTTACCTTCACATACCGATTCACAGAAGTCATTACCGGTATCTAAGGTTTGCCTTTTTAGACAGGCATTACCAGTTTGTAGCTCTTCCATTCGGACTGGCTACGGCTCCAAGAATCTTCACAAAGGTTCTGGGCACTCTTCTGGCGGTACTAAGACCGCGAGGAATTTCAGTAGCTCCGTACTTAGACGACATACAGAGATAGTACTGGCATTTCTAAGGTCGCATGGATGGAAAGTGAACGAAGAGAAAAGTTCTCTCTTTCCACTCACAAGAGTTCCCTTCCTGGGGACTCTGATAGATTCTGTAGAAATGAAGATTTACCTGACAGAGGACAGGTTAACAAAACTTCAAAATGCATGCCGTGTCCTTCATTCCATTCAAGAGACCAGAAATTCTCTTCTATGGTGGCTTTATCGGCCACATCTGTCCAGGGGAATGCCATTCAGCAGGCCAGACTGGTCAATTGTAACAACAGACGCCAGCCTACTAGGTTGGGGCGCTGTCTGGAATTCTCTGAAGGCTCAGGGACTATGGAATCAGGAGGAGAGTCTTCTTCCAATAAACATTCTGGAATTGAGAGCAGTCCTCAATGCTCTTCTGGCTTGGCCCCAGTTAGCAACTCGGGGGTTCATCAGGTTCCAGTCGGACAACATCACGACTGTAGCTTATATCAACCATCAGGGAGGGACAAGAAGCTCCCTAGCAATGATGGAAGTATCGAAGATAATTCGCTGGGCAGAGTCTCACTCTTGCCACCTGTCTGCAATCCACATCCCGGGAGTGGAGAACTGGGAGGCGGATTTCTTAAGTCGTCAGACTTTTCATCCGGGGGAGTGGGAATTTCATCCAGAGGTCTTTGCCCAAATACTTCGACGTTGGGGCAAACCAGAGATAGATCTCATGGCGTCTCGACAGAACGCCAAGCTTCCGCGCTACGGGTCCAGATCCAGGGATCCGGGAGCGGTCCTGATAGATGCCTTGACAGCACCATGGACCTTCAGGATGGCTTATGTGTTTCCACCTTTCCCGATGCTTCCTCGATTGATTGCCAGAATCAAACAGGAGAAAGCATCAGTGATTCTAATAGCGCCTGCATGGCCACGCAGGACTTGGTATACAGATCTGGTGGACATGTCATTCTGTCCACCTTGGTCGTTACCTCTGAAACAGGACCTTCTGATTCAGGGTCCTTTCAAACATCAAAATCTAACTTCTCTGAAGCTGACTGCTTGGAAATTGAACGCTTGATCTTATCAAAGCGTGGTTTTTCTGAGTCAGTTATTGATACCTTAATACAGGCTAGGAAGCCTGTTACCAGAAAGATTTACCATAAAATATGGCGTAAATACCTATATTGGTGCGAATCCAAAGGTTACTCTTGGAGTAAGGTTAGGATTCCTAGGATATTGTCTTTTCTACAAGAAGGTTTAGAAAAGGGGTTATCCGCTAGTTCCTTAAAGGGACAGATCTCAGCTCTGTCCATTCTGTTACACAAGCGTCTGTCAGAAGTTCCAGACATTCAGGCTTTTTGTCAGGCTTTGGCCAGGATTAAACCTGTGTTTAAAGCTGTGGCTCCACCATGGAGTTTAAACCTTGTTCTTAACGTTTTACAGGGTGTTCCGTTTGAACCCCTTCATTCCATTGATATAAAGTTGTTATCTTGGAAAGTTCTATTTTTAATGGCTATTTCCTCGGCTCGAAGAGTCTCTGAGTTATCAGCCTTACATTGTGATTCTCCTTATTTGATTTTTCACTCGGATAAGGTAGTTCTGCGTACTAAGCCTGGGTTCTTACCTAAGGTAGTCACTAACAGGAATATCAATCAGGAGATTGTTGTTCCATCCTTGTGCCCAAATCCTTCTTCGAGGAAAGAACGTCTTTTGCACAATCTGGATGTAGTTCGTGCCCTTAAATTTTATTTACAGGCAACTAAAGATTTTCGACAAACGTCTTCCCTGTTTGTCGTTTACTCTGGTCAGAGGAGAGGTCAAAAAGCTTCTGCTACCTCTCTCTCTTTTTGGCTACGTAGCATAATTCGTTTAGCTTATGAGACTGCTGGACAGCAGCCTACTGAAAGAATTACAGCTCATTCTACTAGAGCTGTGGCTTCCACTTGGGCCTTTAAGAATGAGGCCTCTGTTGAACAGATTTGCAAGGCTGCAACTTGGTCTTCGCTTCATACTTTTTCCAAATTTTACAAATTTGACACTTTTGCTTCCTCGGAGGCTATTTTTGGGAGAAAGGTTCTTCAGGCAGTGGTTCCTTCTGTATAAAGAGCCTGCCTATCCCTCCCGTCATCCGTGTACTTTTGCTTTGGTATTGGTATCCCACAAGTAATGATGACCCGTGGACTGATCACACTTAACAGAAGAAAACATAATTTATGCTTACCTGATAAATTCCTTTCTTCTGTAGTGTGATCAGTCCACGGCCCGCCCTGTTTTTTAAGGCAGGTAAATATTTTTTAAATTATACTCCAGTCACCACTACACTCTTGGCTTCTCCTTTCTCGTTGGTCCTTGGTCGAATGACTGGAGGTGACGTAGAGGGGAGGAGCTATGTAGCAACTCTGCTGGGTGAATCCTCTTGCACTTCCTGTAGGGGAGCAGTTAATATCCCACAAGTAATGATGACCCGTGGACTGATCACACTACA
Source organism: Bombina bombina (assembly GCF_027579735.1). NCBI lineage: Eukaryota > Metazoa > Chordata > Amphibia > Anura > Bombinatoridae > Bombina > Bombina bombina. The sequence goes on along the minus strand of NC_069504.1, from coordinate 608,209,331 downwards.
GAAGAAAGGAATTTATCAGGTAAGCATAAATTATGTTTTTGATGCTGATTGTTGGTTGCACATAGATGCCTTATGTAATTGACTAAGATATGTGCATTGATGTATTTTTTTCAAAGTATATTTAAAGACTGAATGTAATTCTATAGTTCTTTCTAAATATGTTTAAATTCTTTTATGAATTATTTAAAAATCAATACACAATATACTTTGTGAATGTCCCTTTAAGGACCAAAACATTTGGAATGTTGATTTAACATTGTCAAAATAAACTAAAGGGGAATGAAAATTATATATAGATATGTGATGTCTAACCCAAGAGGTAAGATTTTAAAAACTACATGATATTAATAACTATAGTTAAATGACTCCACTAGAAAATAAAATCGATTAACCTGGCATCCAATAACTAGCTTGTGAAAAATATCAAGTTAAATGACCTACCATTTATAAATGTAAAAATCAAAATAATTTAGCAAATAATGTTTTGAGATACCTAAGGAAGATACAAGATCTTATAAAATTAATTTTACATTCAACAACACTGTCACTTTAATGTAATTGAACCACTTCCCCTTCTTAAAAGTGAAAACAAATAATTTATGAGAAATTGACTACATATCCGAAATTATTTTAACATCTAAGAATTTCAAAAGAAAAGCATCGATGGATCTCACTCCCCAATTAATGTTAAAAAAGATAGTTTAATGTAATTTTCTTGGAATCAGTGGATTTTCTAAAATTAATGCATTATTTGATCTTATGCATGTGCTTGTCAAATAGACAACTACCAGTCATGGGAGTCAAATTGTTTTTTATTGACAGATTATATGGATATTTATTATAATCTTTTCAAAAGAGTGTATTTAATAATAAAATGTTTATTATTACCATTTAAAAAATTAAAAGTTTCGGAAACAAAAACAAAAAAATATTCCTGGAAGTCATCAGATGCCAATCTGAAATTAAAAAACAAAATTTTAACAAAGTTAATACACACGTTGTCAAATATTCATAAAATACATTTACAATCATCTTGTGTCTATGCTCTAACTTTGTTCAACATTTTTTAAAGATATTTATTAATTAAATTTAAAAAAAAATAAAAAATACACCATTATATTGTGTAATAAAAAATAAATTAAAATATCAGATTTTCTAATTATACATAATAATGTATATCACATTTCAATAATATATATGTTGAACATAAATGTCATATTTCATGTCCATTCAAATACCTCTATATCAACTATAATATGTATTCCTTTTTCTGATTGTGATCTCTAAATATCTAATGATGAAATAAGTATGACTAATGTATGTAAGCTACCAATAATCAACATTCTTCCTGTGATTCTTAACTAGCATGCATTGGTACACCAACCTGGATAATGCATGGTCTTTGAAAGTCAATTCAGGGGTAAACAGTTGATCTTCAATAGGTGTCTTATTCATCATTTCAAAAATAGAGGACTGTGAAATACCATCTAAAAATTAGAAAATCATCTAAGTGTCTCCAATAGGATGCCTCCACAGCCTTATTCTATCAAATAGTTGACACTTACCATGTGAACATGTCTTTGTATGGTTTTCAAGGTCAGCAGATTTGAAAGATAATGCCAGACATGATCCCATTGGTATACTTCAATTTCAATCTTGGCTTTTTCCACTGTCAGTCTGGGCAATCTTCACTGTCAGGCTTCTAATTCTTCCCTTTCAGTCTTTAGATTAAGTCAGCTCCCTAATGGCAGAAAAAGTTTAATAAAAATTACTACAAGTGTGTGAATCATTTCTGTAGCCCTCTCCCACCCCCCATTTCATAAGAAATTTCTGTCACTAGCTTACTAAGCGTGTGTAGCATCTTGTGTTATGTTCTATCAAGTGTGAAGATGAGTCATATTGAGCAGAACAAACCTCTAATGTGTGACATTGAACCATAGTCATGCTAGAGGATCCCTTTCTGAGTATTTACATTTTAAGTTATGTGTAAACTAAATACTAGTTTAGAAAATGTATGCCATATGATGTATTTGTGTACAATTCATGCCAGCAACAGTCCATACATTTATACTTACCAGCTGATGTCCTCTTTAAAAACCAGGTGGCAAAGACTCGCTACAGGACCCAATGCCCAGAGCATCACCTATATTAATAAATGAAACACATTTTTAGCATTTGATGAACAATCCTAACATGCTTGCACAATTCTCTACTTGTCATTTCCCTAGAGTTCACATCTATTGACAATACTCCAGTCTAACTTCTATTCTTTACCGTCTAAAGTTGCGGTTGATGATGTCTGCTCTGACATTGAGCCCCTCGTCCCGGAATGGCCCCTCTAGAACAGGATCATCCTCCTCATCTCTGAGGAGGTTTCTGTCCAGCCGGACGGCCTGCAGCATCCCAGCCCGCTGTGCAATATTATGCAGGACGCTACAGGCTACAACGATCTTAGCCACCTTCTTTGGGTTGTACTGGAGGGCTCCTCCCGACCTGTCCAGGCACCTGAACCTCATCTTCAGGAGCCCGAACATCCGTTCAACCACCGCCCTGGTTCTCTTATGAGCCCTATTGTAGCGCTCCTCACACACATCAGTCGGGCTACGCAAGGGGGTAATGAGCCAAGGCCGGCTCATGTACCCAGAATCACCTATAAATTATGAACAGAACATAATTCAAACAGAATCCTCAAAATAGTATTTGGAGTCAAATAAAAAGTTTTGTACACAATAATCTAGTAACAAATGTTTATTTTAAAATTAAAAAATCTAGTTCAATATTATTCTCTATCTTCCCATTTCATCTAAGACATGCTACATATGCGTATTTCTCCTAAATCAAGCCTTGTGTAAAATGCAAACTACATGGTTACATTGCATTCTCTATCTGAGCATTTAAGGTAAGACATGCTACATATCTGCATTGAACTAAAAGACATTAGCGGAAAGAGACAATGACATGGTTAAATTGCATTAGCTAATATCTTCCCATTTCAGCTAAGACATGCTACATATGCATATTTCTCCATATTCAAACCTTGTGTAAAATGCAAACTACATGGTTACATTGCATTCTCTATCCGAGCATTTAAGGTAAGACATGCTACATATCTGCATTGAACTAAAAGACATTAGCGGAAAGAGACAATGACATGGTTAAATTGCATTAGCTAATATCTTCCCATTTCAGCTAAGACATGCTACATATGCATATTTCTCCATATTCAAAACTTGTGTAAAATGCAAACTACATGGTTACATTGCATTCTCTATTTGAGCATTTAAGGTAAGACATGCTACATATCTGCATTGAACTAAAAGACATTAGCGGAAAGAGACAATGACATGGTTAAATTGCATTAGCTAATATCTTCCCATTTCAGCTAAGACATGCTACATATGCATATTTCTCCATATTCAAACCTTGTGTAAAATGCAAACTACATGGTTACATTGCATTCTCTATCTGAGCATTTAAGGTAAGACGTGCTACATATCTGCATTGAACTAAAAGACATTAGCGGAAAGAGACAATGACATGGTTAAATTGCATTAGCTAATATCTTCCCATTTCAGATAAGACATGCTACATATGCATATTTCTCCATATTCAAACCTTGTGTAAAATGCAAACTACATGGTTACATTGCATTCTCTATCTGAGCATTTAAGGTAAGACATGCTACATATCTGCATTGAACTAAAAGACATTAGCGGAAAGAGACAATGACATGGTTGAGGCTATGAAAATGTTTGCGATTTCTGAAGAGCAAGTCATCAATTGGAGCACGCAGCGCAATGTGGGTACAATCTATGGCTCCCAAGACATTGGGCAATTGAGCAATATCAAAGAATTCCCGCTTCAGGTGCCTCCAATCACCATCATTCTGTGGGAATCCTATGTATTGCTTACTGATACGTACCATGGCGTCCAGAAAGTTATCAAACACCACAGAGAATGTACCTTGAGCCAGGCCATGCATGTACAGTTCTCCGGATTGAAAACTCCCGGAGGCCAGGACGTATACACAGCTTAGAATCTTACTCATGGCGGGAACAGCAGTCCTTATTCTTATACGTGGCTCCAAATGAGGTTTAAGAAGATTGTAAAGGCCAATGAGCTGTTCGCGATCGAGCCGATACTTATCATAAACCTCAAAGTCGCTCATGTTTTCCAAGGTGGGTCTCACCCTGTAGACAGGAGGACCTCGAACCAGACGACACCTTCGTCTCAGTCTGAGCCGCCGAGGCTGCCTGATTCGACCAACAGCTAGTTCGCCAATAGCAGCACCAGCAGCGTCTACCATGTCATCGTCATCCATCTTTCAAAACAGCGTAACAAGGTATGCACTTGATCTGATGTGGATCACAAGTGATGCTTTGGCCATGTTGTTTGGGGGATTTATAGTACAATTAGTCCAATGGTAGTGAGTTTGTAATGATTGCTGATTGTATTCACCTGTTTGTATGTGAGCGGCGCGAATGCTTTCACAGTGGGCGTTTATTTGTTGTTTGCTGAAATGTTATTTTCCAACAATGAATCTCAATGTGAAAGTGTCAAATATCACACATACAGTGCATGTTTGTAATGTTTGATCATATGCGTAATCAATATTTCTTAAACGCGATCTTATAGTAAAAAGCACACGTCCAGGCTAACATGAATGAAAGTGCATAGTTGTGTATAATGTGCATCGAATGTGATCGATCAATGTTGCTGCAACATTGTTTTTAAACGATAAAGTAACATCTGCCATCTGTAGTATTGTATATATAAGTGATTGCCGAGCTGTCAATATTGTATGCGTCCCTTTAAAATCGCAATAATAATTCCAAACTTCCCGTCTGCCATCTGTAGTATTGTGTATATATAAGTGATTGCCGAGGAGTCAATATTGTATGCGTCCCTTTAAAATCGCAATAATAATTCCGAACTTCCCGTCTGCCATCTGTAGTATTGTATATATAAGTGATTGCCGAGATGTCAATATTGTATGCGTCCCATTCAAATCGAACTAATACTGAATAACTTCCGGCTGTCATCTGTAGTATTGTATATATAAGTGATTGCCGAGATGTCAATATTGTATGCGTCCCATTAAATTGGCACTAATACTGAATAACTTCCGGCTGTCATCTGTAGTATTGTATATATAAGTGATTGCCGAGATGTCAATATTGTATGCGTCCCATTAAAATCGCACTAATACTGAATAACTTCCGGCTGTCATCTGTAGTATTGTATATAAGTGATTGCCAAGCTGTCAATATTGTATGCGTCCCTTTCAAATCGCACTAATGCTGAATAACTTCCGGCTGTCATCTGTAGTATTATATATATAAGTGATTTGCGATCTGACAATATTTATTAATTGTCCCATTGAAATCGCCCTAATAATGCTGTTCCAAACTGTTCTTTACGTATATGTTGTATTGTAGTATTGAGTGTTAAAGTTCAGAAAGGGGCGGTACAGTCGTGAATCTGTGATGTGTATGGTTGAATCTTCTAATGACGTCATTATATTATTAACCTGCCTATGTAGTTCTGAAATCCTCATTGTGTTGTTGTATTGTGCTACATTGTTATTGTGTGCTGAATAAAATCTAAATGTGTGCTTTGTGGTTGCGTGATGGGTGATGCGTGTTATGTACATGTACGTATATATTGTGATTGTGTCCCACATATGCTGACTTCTATATAGCGGTCTGGCATTGTTGTTCCTTCCCATAAAGTGACATCTGTAATCTGGTGTAATGATGTTCTTGTTGTACGTAATTCCTAATGGTTTATTGTGATGGAATCATGATGTTAAAAGTACAGTAAAATCCATATGTTCTGTTTTGTGATTCCTATAGAGAATGTAATGTGTTTTTCCCCCATCATTTGAATGCACATGTATGAGTGAATGTTAAAAGTAATGTATGTGCATCCATGAGTGATCATGTGTTAAGCCTATGTAGATATGCTGTTGCTTCAAGCATATGAGTTGAATAACTGAAATGCAATAATAAAGGTAAATGAGAATTGTTTCCCATTGTGTAGTGTTTGTGAATCCTGAAAAGTTGACATTATTTTTGTGTCCGTTTAAATGTAATATTTTTTTAAATAAAGTTTGTTACTAGTGATGTTGATTTGTAGTTGATGTGATCTAAAAGTCTGAAACAATTTAATGGTGTTGTGAATATTCAAACAGTAAAATCCATAAATTCACCATAGGGAAATAGTCATTTCTTGATCTATTTATCATAGCTGGGTCTAACGCATGAAATCATGTCTTTTCTATCGCTGGTATTTGGAGTTTTTCTGTCTACGCTATTTGCGTGCGTTAGGGGAATGAGGGTTTTGCGTGCATGAGCACGTCTTCCCAATAGAAGTCAATGGAGGCTCTAAAAATTGGTAATTTTTTTTTTCTAAGACTGGTTTTCCTCGTAAAGTGAGTGACGTCATGAGCTTGTGTGAAAAAGTAACTAAATCGTGTTCTTTTTGTGATAAATAAATATTTTGGGTATGTCATGTGGTGTATATTGTTTGTATGCATCGATGAGTGTATGTTTGTGATAATGTTATTAGTTAGATGTAGGTATATGAGGGTCTTTTCCCGTGTGTCAATGTAAGTCAATGGGAAAATGGATTTGTGTTGTTTTTTTTCTAACACCCGAGATCTCGCAACTTTAATCCTTTGTATTTTAATGAAAAATTATTAAATCTTAAAAATAAATATAGTGTAGTGTTTGTATGAGTGTAAGTGTACTTTGTGTAATATTTGTTTTGTGATTCGTGGATGTTTATTTTGTCGGTATATGTTTACTACTGGGTCTGAGGTGTCGGTAGATATTTGAGCGTTAGGTGATTTTGGAGTGTCGGTAACTGAACTCGAAATACCAGAGTCCGTAAGAAACCAGCGTTAGGGGCCTCTAACGCGGGTTTTCACGGCTAACGCCAAACTCCAAATCTAGGCCTTGGTATGTTTATTTGAAAAGCAAGAATGTAAGTTTAGGTGCCGGCCCACTTTTGGTGAACAACATGGGTTGTCCTTGCTGTCCATGGTTCTGAACCAAAATTTGCTGGCTCCTTAGCTTAGATTCCTTCTTTTTCAAATAAATATAGCAAGAGAACGAAGAAAAATTTATAATAGGAGTAAATTAGAAAGTTACTTAAAATTGCATGCTCTATCTGAATCATGAAAGACAAAATTTGGGTTCAGTGTCCCTTTAAACAACTGTTTAAATTTACATCTATTATCTAATTTGTTTATTTTTTTTATTTTTTTATATGTCTGTTTAAAAACATACCTAGATAGGCTCAGAAGCTGAGAGCTAACTGCTGATTGGTGGCTGTACATATATAACCCTTATTGTTGGCTTATCAATATGTTCAGCTAACTCCAGGTAGTGCACTGCTGCTCCTTCAGTTAAAGGATGCCTAGAGAATTAAGCAAAATTGGAAATAGAAGTAAATTAGAAAACTGTTGAAAAATGTATGGCATGTCTGGATCATGAAAGAAAACAATCGCCTAGATTTAGAGTTCTGCGGCCAAAGGGGTGCGTTAGCTACTCGTGCTTTTTTCCCCCCGCACCTTTTAAATACCTAGAAGAACGGGGTATCAACGGCACTACTAGCCTGATGTGGCTTAAGTATTTCTGATTCCCTATTTTACCCCTGATTGTCCTTGATGTATGTGGGGATAATTCCCTTACAAGTATTTGGACTACAAAAGGTGCAATGTAGTTTTCAACGTATGAAACTTTTTTGGTAGAGAGAGGCTCTAACTCAACAGACTACATATATAGCACTCTTAGGGGTTGATATAGGGTATAGTTATAAATACTATAAAAGACTTTATTCCTTAAGGCAACTCAGAGTTGCTGATAGTCTAGTGAGTATGCGTGTTCAACGTTAAAACATAACTTTTATTGTGTCAAAATTAATATAAAATGCTGGAAATTAATTTAAAAACACTCTTAGATGCTAAAGAATCAGTAGTTAGCCTGTTCTCATTAAATAGATTCTAGCCAGATAGGTCATTTATTGTACTGGTAGACTTCTTAAGTAAACTTGTGTCAAGTTGATTTAAACTGATGCAGACTCATAACAAGAAGTCATATAGAGTAATTTTGTGTATATATGTGTAACAAACACAGCAGAGTAAGATACTCTGTAATCTTAACTGGTAATAATATTGATAAAAAGTCACTTATTATACACAACTGTTACTGTATGTTACAAATTGACCATATGTCAGTACAGCTCTGATTCTTTAAATCTACTCAATACTGTCTGCTGATGGGTAGTATACTCTGTATGTTAACATGGGGTGATAAGAGTACCATGTATCTTGTTAGGGAGATTAATACTGGTGTGGTGAGTGATTTTTCACCTAATGTGTTGGGTGTGCTGAGGCGGTTACTGGATTTATTGTGGGCTCCTTTATTTATGTATATACTATAAATTAATATTACCTACTCAAATAAATCTACGTTCAGCACATTAATTATAAGTTAATATGTTGGCATAATGCTTATATTACATCAGTGCCCACTCACATGGAATGCTTGTTGTAATATCAAATATCTTACTATATACTTCTGTACCCTGTTAGATAGCTCTGCCCGCTGAGATAAATCAAAATTCAGCTCGTTTATTGTAAGCTTATATATTGGCACACCACTTGTATGCCCTGTACAGGAGCATGTCACCTCGACTCATGCAATATTGAACATATTTGTTGTTGGTTCATGTGTTTAGTGCAAAGTTTGTATGCTAAAGCAGTGCCCCTAAGCATAAATAAAAACTCAGTGCATGTACAGGTTCAAAGCTCTAGATGTTCAAATAGAGCTGGTCAGTTAATGTAGTAAATTGTGTTTGAAAATATTAATGATAAAACAGACTTGTTGTAAATTTATGATTGTAACGTAACCGTTATTCTCAAATGAGTGAGAGAGGTATTCTTTAATTTGATAGAGAGTTAAAGTACTACTACCTCGATCACCTATGTTGTTTAGTTTCAGCACATATCTCTATGGCAGTGTACTGCTGTTCAATTGGAGCTCCTGTATTTTTAGATGAGCCTTAGAATGCTATATTACTAAACCTGTTCCAATCTATTAAAAACTAGTTTAAGGTGGTTATTATCTCTGTAAAATTTTTATAATATTTGATTTTACACGCTCGATATTCAATAAATAGACCTGATGGGCAAGTGATACAAAAGCAGTATACCTGGGAGTGGGGTTAAGTTGTAGGAGTCACTCGACACAGACCGTGCATTGTAAACTTTATCTTACAAACTGGTAATTAAATACACAATACTGGCAGATGATTTAACGATTACCAGGTAGGAGTGCACCTACTGCACCGGTTACAAACCGAGCGATGTGGTTAGCAGTAGCTCTATTTTGAACTGCGGGAGCCGGCATTGTATGTGTGTGCTGTAATAAGACAGCATCTGTGTTCGAGTCAGCTGCACTCAAAACTCTCTATATAATCAGTGAACAGCTCTCTCACTTATGTGGAAATAACCACTATACTATAGCTACAAGCTGACAACTAACGTGTGGTATTATTAATATTTTAAATTGTAATACTCCATACTAAAACCGATGGGCTGTACCTGAGTAGCTATAGCTTGTAATATGTAGGTATGCTGAATTTTTACTTGTGTTAATTAGCACTGCTCCAAAACACGGGATACAAACTGCACGCCATGAGCTCCAATTGAACAGCAGTACACTGCCATAGAGATATGTGCTGAAACTAAACAACATAGGTGATCGAGGTAGTAGTACTTTAACTCTCTATCAAATTAAAGAATACCTCTCTCACTCATTTGAGAATAACGGTTACGTTACAATCATAAATTTACAACAAGTCTGTTTTATCATTAATATTTTCAAACACAATTTACTACGTTAACTGACCAGCTCTATTTGAACATCTAGAGCTTTGAACCTGTACATGCGCTGAGTTTTTATTTATGCTTAGGGGCACTGCTTTAGCATACAAACTTTGCACTAAACACATGAACCAACAACAAATATGTTCAATATTGCATGAGTCGAGGTGACATGCTCCTGTACAGGGCATACAAGTGGTGTGCCAATATATAAGCTTACAATAAACGAGCTGAATTTTGATTTATCTCAGCGGGCAGAGCTATCTAACAGGGTACAGAAGTATATAGTAAGATATTTGATATTACAACAAGCATTCCATGTGAGTGGGCACTGATGTAACATAAGCATTATGCCAACATATTAACTTATAATTAATGTGCTGAACGTAGATTTATTTGAGTAGGTAATATCAATTTATAGTATATACATAAATAAATGAGCCCACAATAAATCCAGTAACCGCCTCAGCACACCCAACACATTAGGTGAAAAATCACTCACCACACCAGTATTAATCTCCCTAACAAGATACATGGTACTCTTATCACCCCATGTTAACATACAGCGTATACTACCCATCAGCAGACAGTATTGAGTAGATTTAAAGAATCAGAGCTGTACTGACATATGGTCAATTTGTAACATACAGTAACAGTTGTGTATAATAAGTGACTTTTTATCAATATTATTACCAGTTAAGATTACAGAGTATCTTACTCTGCTGTGTTTGTTACACATATATACACAAAATTTCTCTATATGACTTCTTGTTATGAGTCTGCATCAGTTTAAATCAACTTGACACAAGTTTACTTAAGAAGTCTACCAGTACAATAAATGACCTATCTGGCTAGAATCTATTTAATGAGAACAGGCTAACTACTGATTCTTTAGCATCTAAGAGTGTTTTTAAATTAATTTCCAGCATTTTATATTAATTTTGACACAATAAAAGTTATGTTTTAACGTTGAACACGCATACTCACTAGACTATCAGCAACTCTGAGTTGCCTTAAGGAATAAAGTCTTTTATAGTATTTATAACTATACCCTATATCAACCCCTAAGAGTGCTATATATGTAGTCTGTTGAGTTAGAGCCTCTCTCTACCAAAAAAGTTTCACCTTTTAAATACCGCTGGTATTTAGAGTTCTTTGAAGGGCTGCGTTAGGCTCAAAAAAGGGAGCATAGAGCATAATTTACCGCCACTGCAACTCTAAATACCAGCGGTGCTTATGGACGCGGCCAGCTTCAAAAACGTGCTCATGCACGATTCCCCCATAGGAAACAATGGGGCCGTTTGAGCTGAAAAAAAACCTAACACCTGCAAAAAAGCAGCGTTCAGCTCCTAACGCAGCCCCATTGTTTCCTATGGGGAAACACTTCCTATGTCTGCACCTAACACCCTAACATTTACCCCGAGTCTAAAAACCCCTAGCCTTACACTTATTAACCCCTAATCTGCCAACCCCGCTATCGCTGACCCCTGCATATTATTATTAACCCCTAATCTGCTGCTCCGTACACCGCCGCAACCTACATTATCCCTATGTACACCTAATCTGCTGCCCCTAACACCGCTGACCCCTATATTATATTTATTAACCCCTAATCTGCTGCCCCCAACATCGCCGCCAGCTACCTACACTTATTAACCCCTAATCCGCCTCACTCCCGCCTCAAAAACACTATAATAAATAGTATTAACCCCTAATCTGCCCTCCCTAACATCACCGCTACTATAATAAATGTATTAACCCCTAAAGCTAAGTCTAACCCTAACACCCCCCTAAGTTAAATATAATTTTTATCTAACGAAATTCCTATTTAAAGCTAAATACTTACCTGTAAAATAAACCCTAATATAGCTACAATATAAATAATAATTATATTTTAGCTATTTCAGGATTAATATTTATTTTACAGGCAACTTTGTATTTATTTTAACCAGGTACAATAGCTATTAAATAGTTAATAACTATTTAATAGCTACCTAGTTAAAATAATTACAAAATTACCTTTAAAATAAATCCTAACCTAAGTTACAATTAAACCTAACACTACACTATCAATAAATTAAGTACATACAAATACATACAATTATCTACAATTAAACCTAGCACTACACTATCAATAAATTAATTACATACAAATACCTACAAATAAATACAATTAAATAAACTAACTAAAGTACAAAAAATAAAAAAGAACTAAGTTACAAAAAATAAAAAAATAATTTACAAATATTAGAAAAATATTACAACAATTTTAAGCTAATTACACCTACTCTAAGCCCCCTAATAAAATAACAAAGCCCCCCAAAATAAAAAAATGCCCTACCCTATTCTAAAATTAAAATTGAAAAGCTCTTTTACCTTACCAGCCCTTAAAAGGGCCTTTTGCGGGGCATGCCCCAAAGAATTCTGCTCTTTTGCCTGTAAAAAATAAATACAATACCCCCCCAACATTACAACCCACCACCCACATACCCCTAATCTAACCCAAACCCCCTTAAATAAACCTAACACTAAGCCCCTGAAGATCTCCCTACCTTGTCTTCACCACGCCGGGTATCACCGATCCGTCCAGAAGAGGGTCCGAAGTCTTCATCCAAGCCCAAGCAGGGGCTGAAGAGGTCCATCATCCGGCTGAAGTCTTGATCCAAGCGGGGGCTGAAGAGGTCCATCATCCGGCTGAAGTCTTGATCCAAGCGGGGGCTGAAGAGGTCCATCATCCGGCTGAAGTCTTCTATCAAGCAGCATCTTCAATCTTCTTTCTTCCGGCTCTATCTTCATCCCGCCGACGCGGAACATCCATCCTGGCCGACGACTTCCCGATGAATGACGGTTCCTTTAAGGGACGTCATCCAAGATGGCGTCCCTCGAATTCCGATTGGCTGATAGGATTCTATCAGCCAATCGGAATTAAGGTAGGAAAATTCTGATTGGCTGATGGAATCAGCCAATCAGATTCAAGTTCAATCCAATTGGCTGATCCAATCAGCCAATCAGATTGAGCTCGCATTCTATTGGCTGTTCCGATCAGCCAATAGAATGCGAGCTCAATCTGATTGGATCAGCCAATCGGATTGAACTTGAATCTGACTGGCTGATTCCATCAGCCAATCAGAATTTTCCTACCTTAATTCCGATTGGCTGATAGAATCCTATTGCATGCCCCGCAAAAGACCCTTTTAAAGGCTGGTAAGGTAAAAGAGCTTTTCAATTTTTTATTTTAGAATAGGGTAGGGCATTTTTTATTTTGGGGGGCTTTGTTATTTTATTAGGGGGCTTAGAGTAGGTGTAATTAGCTTAAAATTGTTGTAATATTTTTCTAATATTTGTAAATTATTTTTTTATTTTTTGTAAATTAGTTCTTTTTTTATTTTTTGTACTTTAGTTAGTTTATTTAATTGTATTTATTTGTAGGTATTTGTATGTAATTAATTTATTGATAGTGTAGTGTTAGGTTTAATTGTAGATAATTGTAGGTATTTTATTTAATTAATTTATTAATAGTGTAGTGTTAGGTTTAATTGTAACTTAGGTTAGGATTTATTTTACAGGTAATTTTGTATTTATTTTATCTAGGTAGCTATTAAATAGTTATTAACTATTTAATAGCTATTGTACCTGGTTAAAATAAATACAAAGATGCCTTAAGTATTAATCCTAAAATAGCTACAATATAATTATTATTTATATTGTAGCTATATTAGGGTTTATTTTACAGGTAAGTATTTAGCTTTAAATAGGAATAATTTATTTAATAAGAAATAATTTATTTTGTTAGATAAAAATTATATTTAACTTAGGGGGGTGTTAGGGTTAGACTTAGCTTTAGGGGTTAATACATTTATTAGAGTAGCGGCGAGGTCCGGTCGGCAGATTAGGGGTTAATACTTGAAGTTAGGTGTCGGTGATGTTAGGGAGGGCAGATTAGGGGTTTATACTATTTAATATAGGGTTTTTGAGGCGGGAGTGAGGCGGATTAGGGGTTAATAACTTTATTATAGTAGCGGTGAGGTACGGTCGGCAGATTAGGGGTTATTAATTGTAGGTACGTTGGGGGCAGCAGATTAGGGGTTAATAAATATAATATAGGGGTCTGCGGTGTTAGGGGCAGCAGATTAGGGGTACATAGGGATAATGTAGGTTGCGGCGGTGTGCGGTCGGCAGATTAGGGGTTAAAAAAATGTATTATAGCGGCGGCGATGTGGGGGGACCTCGGTTTAGGGGTACATAGGTAGTTTATGGGTGTTAGTGTACTTTAGAGCACAGTAGTTAAGAGCTTTATGAACCGGCGTTAGCCCAGAAAGCTCTTAACTCCTGGCTTTTCTCTGCGGCTGGAGTTTTGTCGTTAGATTTCTAACGCTCACTTCAGCCAAGACTCTAAATACCGGCGTTAGAAAGATCCCATTGAAAAGATAGGATACGCAAATGGCGTAGGGGGATCTGCGGTATGGAAAAGTCGCGGCTGCAAAGTGAGCGTTAGACCCTTTCCTGACTGACTCTAAATACCAGCGGTAGGACAAAACCAGCGTTAGGAGCCCCTAACGCTGGTTTTGACGGCTAACGCAGAACTCTAAATCTAGGCGAATGGGTTTACATGTTCGGTAAACAGCAGCTTTTCTATGGATTGGAATAATTTTGAAAAAGAGGAGCCAAAAATAACCCAGTTTAAATGCCATCATGTGTAATAAAATACAACATTGAAGTCTATAGGACTAGAATAAACTGAATAAGATTTTCTAAATAATTATAATATATACCAATATGTTTGTATGTTTTTGTATTAATTGGCAAGGGGCTCTGTTTGCTAAAACTAAAGTAAAACTACTGTCTTTGGTGAAGTCTACAGAGACATGCATTAATCATTATTTAAGTAGCAGTAACTAATCCAGCTAAGTGAAATGGTAGAGAATAACATTATTTAAAAACTGCAGTGATTGCCTACATTGTTTGTTGACCATATATCTTAAATTCATTTTTAGCTTGTTTCCTGTTTTATTTAAATCATAAGACTGGTACTTCTTAACCTCTCTGCCACCTCAGAGATGGAGTTAAATTGCCCTAAAAATGTTCATCTAAGATGATTGACAGACCCTGTTAGCTAAAACTTCCTTGTTCAATAATACATTTAGGGAACAGGCAACCAGTAACCTAAGTCCTAATTGGGAACTTTGCCCTCCTGTTAAAAGATAAATTGAATTAATGTAAATAATCATCAATTAATTAATTTAAATATGTTTTGAAAAACTGTTGAAAGCCCATTCTTACCATTGTAACACATTGCTTCTCGGCTTTTCATACTTTTTTAAACATCCCTCCCAAAAAAAATAATATCAGTATTAGTAATATTTGTTTATTATAGAAGTTAAAGGGACACTGAACCCATGAAATTTTAAGAAACTTTCTAATTTACTCCTATTATTAAATGTTCTTCATTCTCTTGGCATCTTTATTTGAAATGCAAGAATGTAAGTTTAGATGCCGACCCATTTTTGGGGAACAACCTGGGTTGTCCTTGCTGATTGGTGGATAAATTCATCCACCAATAAAAAAAAGTGCTGTCCAGTTCTGAACTAAAAAAAAAAGCTTAGATGCCTTCTTTATCAAATAAAGATAGCAAGAGAACAAAGAAAAATTGATAATAGGAGTAAATTAGAAAGTTGCTTAAAATTGCATGCTCTATTTGAATCACGAAAGAAAAAATTTGGGTTCAGTGTCCCTTTAAGTGGTTATAGACAATATAGAAAGTTTAAGTACAGTATATACTGATTCACAACAATAAGGAATTACTTTGAGCTGGTTTGGAAACATTTAAAACATGCAATAAAATACACGTCAGTCATTAGCAGCACTGTATCAATGTTTAATGATGGTTTTTTTCTCATCGGATTGTTATTTTTGCTTCCTTATTGGTTTATAATGAGCCTGCAAAATTGCTTGTGACCAATAGATATTCACGTTTACCTAATCCAAATGAAAGAAATGCTGATGTTCTGGGATTACTGCAGATGTACATTATGTTTCTCCCTGCAATATTTCTACCAAACTGCAATAATCAGTCATATAAAATTAAGATTGTTTCAGATTTTTATATTATGGCATTTGTTGTCTAACTCCTATGTATACTCCTAAATGCACTTTATCTTTGGATAACCCTTGATTGCAATTTTTACTTGCATTGGCCGGCATTTGCTAATGTCTGTACATTCAACAACTGATACAATTAATTAGAACAAAAATGGTATTCATTCTTTATACATTCTTTGTTTCAATTTCCACTTAGTTGTCAGTACCTTTTATACTTTTTAATAGCATCTAAAAGAAGTATCTACATACAAATTAAAAACAGCTGCCCTAGTATTTAATTTGCAATAAGTTTAAATAAACTAATACATTCCAGCAGAATTATATTAGTCATATTACTATGGATTTACATACAAAAATACTTACACACTTTGCATGTCCTTTTTTAGAATGTATAATCTGTATACATTTCCACAAACTGTATAATCTAACTCTGCAAACCTATGAAGGGAGGAATGGAATACCTTTTTTGACAGTAATACAATGTCATTCCAAAGGTTTGCTAGCTGCACCTAGGAGCTCTTTAAAATTGAATACAGCACAAACACATTAAGTGAAGTGTAAAATGTTCCAAATGCAGATTCCTTCCCAAAGGGAAAAATAGCATAGCTGTATTTATAGCCACAAAAAGTCATCAAAAATTGCATATTGTGACTTTAATGTGCATCATACTTAGTGTGAACCTTTCATTAGTCTGCTGAAAAAAGACCACAGATTCAATAATTTGAAGCAAAAGGTTAATGGTGTTATTACAACTATTATCCCTTTTAAAATCATTATCCTCTTGTATTTCTATGTGTATATTACCTTCACCTTTCCATGAACCCACTTTACCAGCTGTTTGCCTCAGCCATAAAGTTTGCTGAACATCATCCAAGGAATAGGATAAATGCCACGTTTTATCAATCAAGCCTTGGGGAATATGCGGCTTCCCAGAACCCTAAGACTAACAGGAGCTCTTTGCAAAGTTTCTATTTTGATTTTTAAATTGGTCATCAGCAAAATACTTACTTAATGTCATTGCACAAAGTGATACATTGGAAAGAAAGTTTGAGAGATGTTTTGCAGCAAAAGTTCTCAAGTAGCTCTGCATTGGAGTGCACTGCCCATCACATAGGAACCTCTGAGAACGATGGTAATACAGTGTCATTCAGTTAGCTGAATAAAAAGCAACTGGAGATTCACTACGGGCATTTCAAATATTTGTATGGATTCACAGCTGGCATGTCTTGCATCTGATACAGTTTTCTGCATTTTAAATATAGTTTCTAGTTTGATCTATGATGCCTATCCAGTCATTGAACCCTTGTTTAATAAAGTACTATTTCACTATTAATTATTGAGCATAATTTATCTCTTACACACACACAAATGGAAAGACAGATAGATAGATAGATAGATAAATAGATAGATAGATAGATAGATAGATAGATTCAAGGCCTTTATACAGAGATGGCAGAAACTGTTTATTCCAAGAAACTTGTTTGTGACAAGAGGTTACAATTTAAGGCTGAAGGAAAGGAAATGTAATCTCCTGCAATGTAAAAGTGTTTTCACTGTAAGAGCAAATTGTGGAACTCATTACTTAAGGAGGTAGTAAATGCCAATACCTTAGATACATTTAATTTAAAAATAGTTTAGATACATTTCTGGTTAGAATCAATAATATAATACTTGCATTGAAACACCTGTTTGTTTGTTTTTATTGCTAAAGGTAAGTAATTGCCACCTTTTATTAACTGTTACTGTGAGACAATACAATGGACATTTAATTTTCAGTCATCATCTATAGAGGTTGATCATTTATTCTTGTTCTTGTTTTCTGTAGATAATAATTTCTAAGCATAGGCTATTATTGTCAGTGTGTCTGCCATTAATTTCCCTCAAACTCAAAACTGATAGCTCCTGAAAATAAAAACGCAAAACTTTTAACAGCGTCCTTAATATTAATATTTCTAAATATAAAATTCAAATGGCCATGATTAATAAACAAAATGCTGATTTTATGAGTTTACAAATTATATCATAGGTTGAAGGGCCTGTTTGTTGATTAATCCCTTTCAATAATGTGTAGTGATGCTAATAGGTGATGTGTGTGTAATTAACCTATTGTACCCTTAGAGGTATGTTTTTTTAAGGAATGTAAATAGGACATTATCGGTACAGTGGGCATATATGTTGATAAGTGCTTATTATTCATTTTTAACATTTATTGATTCAGCAGGTAGAGGTTGTATCTGTTTGGTGACACGGTGTCCTAATGTCATCCAATATTGTGGAAGGAATTTTAATGTGTTTTGCTCATGTGCAAAACTAATCTTCCATTCTAAAAATTTAACGGCACTCATTCATAATCTGGAAAGTGTTGTCTTCGGTTTAATAAGTCATTTTAGCTGTGGAAATTGATAAGTGAAAAATGGCATTGATTAGGCATAAAAGCCTTACATTAGCTTCCAATAAAAATGTGTACAATCAAAAATAAGTGATCATTCACATTAAACAAATCCCTCGCCAAAATAAATCCCAATTGTCAGTTAACCTAACTGTAAATAAATCAAACCTTAGCAACCATGGCAATGTAATGCTTAAATGTTCTGACTTTTGAACCAAGTCCCAGTGCTTTTAACGCAAACCTGAACCTGCCCTCTTTACTGCGCATGCAACACTACTTATGGATCACTCAAAACATGTTTTTCTCATATTTCTATATTTTTCCTTTTTTAAAATAAAGTATGATTGACAAATGGGTGAAAGGGGTTGCAAAGGGGGAAGAGATACTGAAGAGGGAAATGAGAGATGGAGAACAAGGGGCAGAGAGCATGATGGGGAGTGAGAGGTGCAGGATGACAGAGAGAGATAATGGGACAGTGAGAAGTGAAATAGGATTGGGAGATTGAAGGGGAGAATACAAATGGGTAGAGAAAGCTATAGGGTGAATGAGATGGCAAATGTATGGGAGAGTGATTGGAAGAGTGAAAGTGTAAGTCAGATGATAGCATAAAGAGGGAAAAGACAAAAAACATATAGGTTGGGGTCAGGGAATGATGAGGATTCTAAAATGATGTAGCTCCAAATATTTAAATACTCTTCAAATGCTTTTATTTTTTTGCAGCTTTAGAGATAAATGTTAGCAGTGGAAAAACAATGTCTTGTGGGAATAAAAATGCAGCAGTCAAGCATAAAACACTGTAAGCAACTAATTAAACTATACATTATGTTTTCACTATTATTCACTATATAATAAGAGAAAGTTACTCTTCAATGTACTTTGTGTTATAATAATAATAATAATAATAATAATAATAATAATAAGTAGTAGTACCTATTTGTAAGGTACCAACTGATTTTATAGCACTATGCAGGATGTAAAATAAACAAAGGCAAGATAAAGAGGACAGGCTCGGACAGAAGGATTACAGGGTCTTGCTCTCTATAGAGCTTGCTCTCTAAGCAGCTTTATATGGAAACTCCCAAATGTGTCTATGCTACTCATAGTAATAGAAGGCTACACAATTTTACCTAGTCTATAACTTTTCTTCTGACCATTTACTTTTCAAACATTCCTTTTTTATTTGAATTACCTTTTCTAATGGGTGCTCCATTTTTATTTATTTAAGTTTAAAAAATTCTATGAATTTTTGTCTGTATCGCATATCTGGTTATACGAAAGAGACGATGGCCCCTATTTAACAAAGGTCTTGCGGACCTGATCCGACAGTGCGGATCAGGTCCGCAAGACCTCGCTGAATGCGGAGAGCAATACGCTCTCCATATTCAGCATTGCACCAGCAGCTCACAAGAGCTGCTGGTGCAACGCCGCCCCCTGCAGACTCGCGGCCAATCAGCAGGGAGGTGTCAATCAACCCAATCGTACTCGATCGGGTTGAATTGTGGCGATTCCTGTCCGCCTGCTCTGAGCAGGCAGACAGGGTTATGGAGCAGCGGTCTTTGTGACCGCTGCTTCATAACTGCTGTTTCTGGCGAGTCTCAAGACTCACCAGAAACACGGGCCGTCAAGCTCCTTTCGGAGCTTGATAGATAGGACCCTATTTGTGATACAGGGGTCGATTCCATTAGTTGATTGTGTTTTTTTAAGTTGTTTTTAAGCTTCCAGTACATTATTTATGATATCAGAACAATCACAATGCAAATAATCTCTTATTTGTAAAATATCAAAACAGATAACGTAAAAGTTACCCATATGACGCACGAACAGCAATCATAATCCATCCAACAAAAAGTTATTGACTTAATATCGAAAACAAAATAAACACATCAAATTCAACAGCCAAAAGCACTTAAGTAAATGCTTAACACCCACAAATTGACCGCTAACACACATTATTATTATTATTATTATTATTATTATCGGTTATTTGTAGAGCGCCAACAGATTCCGCAGCGCTATTAACAAAGGCGGAGTACAAAAAAAACAGTTATAGGGATCAAATGGGTAGAGGGCCCTGCCAATAGTTGCACTGTTGTAGTCATCTCTTGAGAAGGTGATCAACAAACAACTGAACTCTTAAGCTTACATGCTAGGGGGGTTCAGGGGATAGCAATGGAGGAGAGGAGCTGGTATAAAGTAAGGTTAGCGTAGGTTGTATGCATCCCTGAACAGTAGAGTCTTTAGGGAGCACTTGAAGCTTTTAAAACTAGAAGAGAGTCTTGTGGAGTGAGGCAGAGAGTTCCACAAGATGGGAGCCAGTCTGGAGAAGTCCTGTCAATGGGAGTGTGATGAGGTGACAAGAGAGGAGGAGAGTAGGAGGTCTTGAGCAGAGCGAAGGGGATGGGAGGGAGAGTATCTGGAGACAAGATCTGAGATATAGGGGGGAGCAGTGCAGTTGAGGGCTTTGTATGTCAGAGTGAGAATTTTGTGTTTGATCCTAGAGGCAAGAGGAAGCCAGTGAGGAGATTGACAGAGAGGTGCAGCAGATGAAGAGCGACTTGTAAGGAAGATGAGTCTGGCAGAGGCATTCATTAAGGATTGTAAAGGAGCTAGGCGGTAGGTGGGGAGACCAGAGAGGACAGAGTTGCAGTAATCGAGGCGGGAGAGGATGAGAGAGTGGATTAAAATCTTAGTTGTGTCTTGTGTAAGGAAGTGTCTAATTTTAGAGATGTTTTTAAGATGGAAGCGGCAGGCTTTAGCCAAAGACTGAATGTGAGGAATGAAAGAAAGATCTGAGTCAAATGTGACCCCGAGACATCGGGCAAGCGGGGTAGGGGTAATTATGGAGTTGTCGACAGTTATAGAGAGATTGGGGGTGGAGAGTTTTGAAGAAGGGGGGAAAATAAGGAGCTCAGTTTTGGAGAGATTTAGCTTGAGGTAGTGAGAGGACATCCAGTTGGAGATGTGAGAAAGACAGTTAGTGACACGGGTTAGCAAGCAAGGAGAAAGGTCTGGTGCAGAGAAGTAGATTTGGGTGTCGTCGGCATACAAATGATATTGTAAACCATGGGACTTTATTAGGGAATCTAGTGATGACGTGTAGATTGAGAAGAGAAGGGGACCGAGGACAGAGCCTTGCGGTACTCCGACAGAAAGTGGTGACGGGGCAGAGGAGGCCCCAGAGAAGGCTACACTAAAGGTACGGTTTGACAGGTAGGAAGAGAGCCACCAGAGGGCTGTGTCACATATGCCGAAGGATTGGAGGGTTTGGAGCAAGAGAGGGTGGTCAACAGTGTCAAAGGCTGCGGACAGATCAAGGAGAATAAGCAGAGAGAGGTGGCCTTTTGATTTTGCTGTAAGTAGGTCGTTGGTAACCTTAACAATTGCTGTTTCTGTGAAGTGATGGGGATGAAATCCAGATTGCAATGGGTCAAGGAGGGAGTTTATTGTAAGGAAATGGGAAAGGCGTGCATAAGCTAGTTTTTTGAGAAGCTTTGATGCAAGAGGGAGGAGGGAAATAGGGCGGTAGTTGGATGGGGAGGTAGGATCAACGGAAGGTTTTTTGAGGATAGGTGTGACCAGTGCATGTTTCAGCGATGAGGGAAATATACCGGTGCTGAAGGAGAGGTTGAAAGTGTGTGTGAGTATAGGGGTAAGGGTGGCAGAGAGGGAGGGGAGTAGCTGTGAGGGGATAGGGTCAAGGGGACAGGTAGTGAGGTGAGAGTGCAGTATAAGTGCCGAAACTTCTTCCTCAGTAACAGGGGAGAATGAGCTAAGTTTAAGGTTATGTGGGTTGTGGTTGATTGAGAGCATTTGAGGGGGTGAGAGAATGGAATTATGTTGAGCTGATTTCATTTCTGATGGAGTTGATTTTGTTATTGAAGTGGTTGGCAAAGTCTTGAGCTGACAGAGTTGTATTAGGAGGTGGGGGAGGGGGTAGAAGAGTATTGAAAGTGGAGAACAAACGTTTTGGGTTTGAAGAAAGATTAGAGATAAGAGTCGCAAAGTAGTGTTGCTTATGGAAATTAAGGGCAGAGTAGTAGGAGTTCAAGATAAATTTGTAGTGTTGAAAATCAGCTGAACTCCTAGATTTTCTCCAGTGCCGCTCAGCAGTACGGGAACATCTGCGTAGGTATCGTGTCAGAGGAGTATGCCAGGGCTGAGGATGAGTGTTTGATTTACGAGCTATAGTAAGAGGGACGAGATAGTCAAGGAATGATGTAAGGGTGGAATTATAGTGGC
The DNA here is from genome assembly GCF_027579735.1 of Bombina bombina. Lineage (NCBI taxonomy): Eukaryota > Metazoa > Chordata > Amphibia > Anura > Bombinatoridae > Bombina > Bombina bombina. Next base: position 608,186,712 of record NC_069504.1, on the reverse strand, counting down.
AGATAGATTGGTCAGGGCATGAAAAGGAGGAGAAGGATGAGAGGAGAGGTTTGATGGAATTAGAAAGCTGTTGTTGATCTAATGACGTAATGCTTCTGTGAAGTTTGGTGTGAGGAGCAGAAGGAGGGAGAGTTGTAGGGAGGGATGATATGTTGCAAGTAAGGAGATGGTGGTCAGAAAGAGGAAAGGGGGAGTTTGTGAAGTTTGAGAGGGTGCATCGATAGCTAAAGATCAGGTCAAGGGAGTGACCATCTTTGTGAGTGGGAGAATCAGTCCATTGTGACAAACCAAAAGAGGAAGTAAGCTGCAGAAGTTGTTTTGCAGAGGAGGCAGTGGGATTGTCAAGAGGGATGTTGAAGTCACCAAGAATGAGGGAAGGGGTGTCTGAGGAAAGGAAATAAGGTAGCCATGCAGCCAAGTGATCTAGAAATTGAGTTGAGGAGCCAGGAGGACGGTATATGACTGTGACACGTATCGAAAGAGGAGAGAATAAGCAAATCATGTGGGTTTCGAATGAGGAAAATGTGAGGGAAGAGATGAGATGTATTTGTTGAAAGGTGCAATGAGAGGAAAGTAAAATACCTACACCACCTCCTTGTCTATTACCAGACCTAGGAGTGTGGCTGAAGTGGAGACCCCCATGTGACAGAGCAGCAGTGGATGCTGTGTCTAGGGGAGTGAGCCAGGTTTCTGCGGGTCTGTAAAACAGCGTTTTTTGTTAAAAATGAAAAGGGAATATTATGTGTTAGAAAGTTTGGCTAATATAATGTTATATAATTCTGCACTATGTGCAGAATTATATAACATTAATTTTAAGGTTTACTGACCCTTTAAGACCAAGCAATTTTTCCAAATTATACTATTTATCCATTTGGGCTTTATTATTATGTTTTCGAAAGAGCACACCTTAAAGGGCATAAAAACCTACGATTATTCTTTCATGATTTACACAGAGCATATAATATTAAAGGGATACGAAACCCAATTTTTTTTCTTTCATGATTCAAATAGAGCATGTAATTTTAAACAACTTTCCAATTTTCCTTGTTTATCTAATTTGCTTTATTCCTTTGATATAATTTGTTGAAAATATACCTAGGTAGACTCAGGAGCATAAATACACTAATGTAATTGAGATGCTCATTGGTGGATTCACATATATACCCCTTGCCATTGGCTCACTCAATGAGGCCCATTTATCAGAAAAGACCACTGCTCCATAACCATGTCTGCCTGCTCTGAGCAGGCGGACAGGAATCGCCACAATTCAACCAGATCGAGTACGATCGGGTTAATTGACACCTCCCTGCTGGCGGCCGATTGCCACAAGTCTGCATCTGCAAGGGGCGGCGTTGCACTAGCAGCTCTTGTGAGCTGCTGGTGCAATGCTGAATACGGAGAGCGTATTGCTCTCCGCATTCAGCGAGGTCTTGCGGACCTGATCCACACTGATGGATCAGGTCCGCAAGACCTTTGATAAATAGGCCTCTATATGTTCAGTTAGTTCAAAGTAGTGCATTGCTTGCACTACAACAAGTATACCAAAAGAATGAAGTAAATTTTATAATAGAAGTACATTGGAAAGTTTTTTAAAATGGTATGTTCTATCAGAATCATGAAGGAAAAATATTGAGTTTAAGCAGTATAAAAATACAATAGCATTTTGACCCAATTTATTCCTACACACCTTAAGGCAAATCAAACACGCTAGAGTCCTATGTCCATAAAGGCTGTGGTGTGCATAAGAGTAAGGGGAGTACCTGTGTGGGTTTGAGTAAAGGGAAGTAATAGTGGAGTGTATTTAAGGCTGAGAGACTATGTGGGGTGTATGTATAAAATTGGAAAAGTGGCTGTTGCTTGCGTGCGTGTGTGCGTATGTGCGTGTGTGCGTGTGTGTATATACATAAGAGTGAAAATGAACCTGTGGGTGTATATGCAAAGACATGAAAGCATTTGTTAAGTGTGCATAAGAGTTGCATACTACAGCCTGTTGTGGATACATAACAATAGGAGAGCACATGGGCATCTGTATATGAGTGGAAAAACTGTATACATGTGTGTGAATTAAGGTGCAAGAGATCCTGATGGGGCTCATACATCTTAGAGAGCACCTAGCGGATTTGTGTACGGATAGGAGAGTGAATTAGCGCATAGTTCCTTGAAGTCCATGTTATAGTGGCAGACATCCCAACTTTCCCTGAAGTTCAGGGAGTCTCCCTGATTGTAATAGCGACTCCCTGATGCCAGCAAAAGGAATGCAGGCTCCATGAAATTCCAAGAACCATGATCCAATGTGGCCCAAATCCAGAAAAGTGTTTTTTTTTAAGGAATGCCTTTAGTTGCTGGGACATTATAGAACCCTAAAAAAAAAGCCCCCCCCCCCCACCAATTTTAATAAAATAAAAAACAAATGCTCCTTTTTTTACTGCACGTAATTAAACATTCTAAAATATTTGAGCACTCAACAAGCATACGATCACTGTAAAATAGGTTTGTTGTATGTGGTTGTGCAATAAAGCTACTTTTTTTTTTAATGTGCCTTTAGTGGGAAGTTACTTTAATTGAGTGCTAAGCACTTTCCCACCTGGGTGCTAAGATTTTTTAAGGTTTTTTTCAGACCCACAAGACTTACACTGTTGGAAAACTTGGGGGTCTGTAGCTGCTTAGATGCCTGAAATACAGGTTTCTAAGAAGCATGCCCCCTGCTCCTATACTTAATATTGTTTAGTATAAATAAAGTTGCACAGTGACGTCATCACGTTATTGCGCATGACGTCACCACGCAAAACGGGAAGCCCCGGCGATGCCGGTCACTATACAGGCATGATCGCCGGGGTAGGAGTGGATGGGAGTCCCCCAAATCTCCCTCAAGGTGGGAGAGTGCTAGTGACGGCTCTGAGCCGTCATTAGCACCAGAGTGGGAAACTCTGTGACGGCTCAGAGCCGTCATTAGCACTCAAAGGGTTAATGATAAGTCTATCTTATTTAGGGTTTCAAGGTGTCCAATATATAACTGGGGGTGGCGGCGCAGTAGCTGGTGAAGCCACCTCCCTGAAATGAGTTTTTGCAGGTTGGGAATCAGGATGTCTGTAGTGGAAAGTATTCTGGGGGTTTGTGTAAAAGGGCAGTACTATGTCTGGGGGTATATGTGTATTTCTGGGCATGCTCCTAGTTAAAGAAATACAGTTATGCAAAACTCTAAAGTCACAGCTACTGTCTTCTATGACATATTAATATCACAAACAAGAAAACTTCCTAAAAAAAATAAAAAATATTCAGAAAGAGAAAATATATATATATATATTTTTTTAAAACCACAATACTGAAAATACATATTATAGCATTATACAATAAAATACACATAAATAAACCATTGTAGATGCATGTATAATATACCCACATCCCTACAGCTCCTTAAGATGTATTATCCCTGTCCTACTTTCACTAATGTATTCGCCATAAAGCCCATAGCAAACTAACCCCACAAGACTAGTAACCCCTAAAGTGCTATAACCCCCATTGCAAACTAACCCCACTAGCCTATTAACCCCTAAAGCGCCATAAACCTCGACACAAACTAACACAACTACACTATTAACCCTCTGGCTGCTATCCCTCTAAGGCCACTAACCTAAGACCCCTTAAAAAGAATAGTATAGTTGTAAAATATCTCTTAAGTTAAAAAGAACAGTATAGGGCGGAGCCAACTGCCGTGAGAGACAGACGCACATGAGTGTAGCTCCTGGCTTCAACCAACTTTAAAATGTTTATTTGCCCTTAAAATTATGATTTTCAGTACTACAAAGAGCCTTCTCGTTCCTTACTAATGTCGCAGTCCTAAGCAACGTGCAAGTGGATATCTTTGAGTAAGGGAATCCTTTTAACAAAATATGAACAGGATGGCGGCCCTCAGAGACTGGGAGCGAGCTGTGGCGCAGCTCCTACATAAGCATTTTGCGAGGATGGAATTGGCACTAGAGGAGTGCTGTGCTGGAACAGGCTTACTTACACCTGTTACCCCTAACCTGACTGCCGATTACATTGCCCTGGGCCAGGGTAACTATACTTCAACAGCCCCTGGGCCCTCGTGTTCCCTGCCTGAACTCCTTCACTATGGCGAGTCTCCTACTCGCAACTACAACAACCGAGCTGATCGTGAGGAGGGCACAGTTACGGAGGCTGTAATGGAAGATTGCCCTGCTAAGCTTGCTGAGCCGGACTCCGGAACAGACTGCGCCTCAATCCCGAAAATACTCACAGCTACTAAACATGTGGTGTTTGCAGCCGGCGGCCGCGCATGGAGAGCTCTCCTTTTGCTCATTACCGCAGCTGATGAAATGAGTGAGTCGATACCTTTTAATTTCACTGCAGGCCCTGCTGTGGAAGGTAACCCTCCAGATTGTTCCCCAGAGTGGCCTTTACAGCCAAACACAAAGGCCTTGAACCCCAGGGGCATTGGTTAAAAGAACGGATCTATGTGGCTAGGAATAGGTTGAACACTGACCTACTGTCTGTCTCAAGTAGCCGGTTTGATTTAGAACATGGTCTTGGACATTAATTTATCTTCAAATGGAACTTACAGCTATAACCTGAGACACAGATTTATATTATCAGTCCCTGATACATGAGCCTGTCATTAAACTATTTCCTACCGCTACCCCATTTGACTTTTCTACTATAACTCATTTTAGCCTGCTGGAGCAGGAGACATTCTTCAGGATAGCTGTGCCAGCGAACTTTGGGACGGTTTATATAAAATAGACACTGTTAGGTGTATATACTCATGAAGCATTGTTTATAACAGGTTTATCATATAATTTATAACACAGCCATTTACAATGTTCTAGAAAGCCCATTTCTGCTATCTTGTTATCTGTTTTAATGTTTTGTCTGCTCACTTGTTAACAGTTCTCCATAGGATCATATTTTCATTTAGGTTGCAGTACTTAACGGTGCAGCATATAACACAGGTACTGTCTGGTTTATACACATACAGAGCTTTACTTATAGCACGCTCATGTTATGCCGCATCCATCTACTTCACTCCAAATAACCCACTACTACTGCCTTGCTCTCTGTTTTCAATAGGCCTTTGCAATGTATTGGCTGTACACTTGTTTACAATTTAATATTCTCACTTTAATGTCCAGAATGTCTGTAATTGCTTATCCTTAATACTAATGTTCTCTAAATTTCTACAGTTCCAGACCTAGCGTAGGATATGCATGTATTTTGAAATTTTTAGGTTGATGGAACTGTTTGTAAGTGTACCTTGTATGTTTCATTACCTACCTTAGTCACTGCTCCAGAGACTCTTCTTATTATAGCCAGAGCCCATAGGGAGAAAGTTTTTGTATATTGTATATCCTAGCACCCCTGCTCTATTATTATGACTGAGGACACTGTTTGTTATTTACCATTGACGCTAGTTGTCATTAGGGGTTGAGTTTCTTTTAAATTGCCATAACGTTAGTTGAGCTAAATAAGTATGCTTTCATTACCAGTACATTTCTTGTTGCGCAATGGGACTATCATCTCCTGATTATATGTTTAATGTTTAATGTGCCCTTATCTGCCCTCTCTTATATAAACTTCTGATCTATGTCATTTGGCGCGCCTCCAGCGGCCGGGGCGGCGTGCATATATATCATATTTCCTGTTCTAGTTGCAGGACCGCATTTATAAGTTACATTATATTATGACTTTGAAGGGAGATCGGGCAAATGTTTATATGTTTGTGTATATACAAAGGGAGGCACATATCAACATGGGGTCATATGGTCCTAGTAATCCTGTTTATACACACATAGTTTTTTTCTCTTGGCACAGAACAAGTTTAGGCGTACGTGAGCTCAACCCTTGGAATTTAGCACCAGGCTCCACCTTATTACAGCCCCTCGCAGACCATACTTTCTATACACATGACCCCTTTTAAAAGAGGCGAACTTAGCTACACCTCTAATGTAAACCTATTGGCAGTACACTTAACCCTTAACTAGCACTACACGATCATATAAATTGTCCAATAATGGCTGGTTAGATCCTGTCCATGGGGGATAGTCTACTTCTATGTATATGATCCTCTGCTATGGAGTCCCCAAGTGTTAGCACTTTAACCCTCTAATCTGTTCTACATACTGGCCTCACCAGGCGACTCACAAGTTTACTAGCTTATTATCTCATTACTTGCCCTCCTTACTAGTTATTATATAGCTGCTAGGATCTCACTGTAGGCATATATGTTTCTCATAATAACATTCCCCTCACTTAACCTACTGACATCTCATAAGCTTCAATCATCCCAGATATACCTATCATCTAGTTAGGTCAGCAGGACTGACCATCATTATAAGCCAGTTGAGTCTATAATTGTATTTTATCTTTTTACAGCCTCACTAGTTCTTTTCCTTATCAGGGCAATATAATAATTGATACCCCATATTTTAAAAGTTTTCTTTGGCATATATTTCATTCACCGCCCCCTCTATGTAATACATCTCCTAGTCCTAGGAGAACTAACCTAGCGGTTTCTCTTACCTATACCGCACCATCTTTCACTCCATTAGTATTCTCTCCTTCTTCACATAACATTACTATACGGATCCCACTTACTTCATTTCTGACCAGTAGGTCTCCTTAAATAGTTCTTCTTAGTTTTTCTCCCTACAATATATTTGAGAGACCTTTGTGAGTCCAGATCATAAGTAGCAAATGCCTTGATGTACCGTTTGGAAGACTTTAATGTGGATCCTATTTTTCTACTAAAGGAGTTTAGAACATATTATTGTATACTATTGTACCTTGATACTGACATTGTACATATAAAAAGAAAAAATAGAGGTTTTCCAATAGGGACCCATAAGTGGTCCTCTTTAATTCATGACTACCTACTCTATATTTTGTTTATGACAATTCTAGGTGGCCCAACAGCGGTCGCTTACATTGGGAAGTAGGTGTTCAGTTAATTTGACATTTCTCTTATCCTATGTAACAGTAATTTGTCATTCAATGCTTATGTTTATTCATTTGACATATGTTAACAGTTTACCCTGTGTTGATCTTTGTTTCTCATGATGTGTACTAACAAGTACTGATTGTTTGTTTGTTTTGACAAAAAACCTCAATAAAATCATTATTAAAAAAAAAAAAAAAAAAAAAGAACAGTATAGTTGTAAAGATACAATACATTTAAAAAATAAAAAAATAACTAAACTACAAAATAAAATATACTAAAGTAATGCCCACACCACAAAAAATACATGAAAAAAACTAATAAGATTAAACATCACTCACTATCCAAAATCTTCTCTTTTCTTGATCCGTCGTAATCCACCACATGAAAGAGTAATCCACAAAAAAATCCAGGAAAAAAAAAGTAATCCAAAAAAAACATCATAAAAAAATGAAAATACACATTTCCCTTTTGTATTGGGGATTACTATAGATCAAGGAAAGAAGAGAAGACTTCGGATGGTGAGTAATAAATATTTGTTGATGTTTACAGATTTTTTTATTCATTTTTTTGTGGAGTGGGCTTCAACTTTAGTGTATGTTTTTTATTTTGTTTCATTATAGGATATGTGTTTTTAGGGGCATTTTTTATTTTTTAGTGTTTTTTACCTTTACAACTATACTGTTCTTTTTAATTTTGGGGTTCTTAGTGATCTTAGGGATTGACAACTAGGGGTTTAATAAAGTAGTGAGGTTAGTTTGCAATGGGGCTTATGGTACTTAAAGAGACAGTATACACTCATTTTCATATAGCTGCATGTAATAGACACTACTATAAAGAATAAGATGCACAGATACTGATATAAAAATCCAGTATAAAATGGTTTAAAAACTTACTTAGAAGCTTTCAGTTTAGCTCTTTTTGAAAGGCAGCTGGAAAGCCCACTGCAAGTGGGAAATAAGACACCCCCCCTCCCCCTTCTTTTGCATATGAAAAGACCCTTTACATAAACAGAAGCAAGCTGGAGAAGGTAGCTGACGGTATTCAAATAAAACTTTGGGGCTTGGTTAGGAGTCTGAAAATCAGAGCAATGTTATTTAAAAATAAGCTTGAGGAGGATAGGGTGAAGACTGGCTAAGAAGGGGTTAATTAGCACTCATTCCTGTAATTAGTAGTGTCTATGTTGATACATTCAACTATAACTAGAGGGATATTAAAGTTTAAAACTTATAATTTATTTAACCACTTAAAAAGAAACACACACAAAGGGTTTAACAAATTGCTCCACACACACACTTGTGATAAACCTACTGCAATATACCCAGACAATGCACACAGATTCCACCACCCCCCTGTATTCCTGGCCAGTAACAGGATACGCTGGCTTCAGGTGACAGGGATGGTTTCTCTGCTGTGTGCACACGTCCCTTGCAGAGGATTCACTGTGACCGGAGTAACAAAATACAAAATGTTAAAAAGCAACTATATTTGAATAGTCTACTAATGTGCAGTGCACAAACGCGTTTCGGCCGAGTAGCTGCCTTTCTCAATGTGCAGATTTAAAATTGACAAGCCGAGTATCTCGTTACCCGTGTCTTATATATCCACCTCTGGTGTAATTTGCCCAATCACAGCGTGCCTATAATACAAGCCCACCTTTGGACGAATCACGCTCGATTTAATACTTTCATGCTGTAGAATAAGACTCGGTATCCGATTGGATGTTGCAACTTCATTGCATATCCAATCACTGTTAGCCGTTTACGTCTAAACAAAATAACTACAGTCATCATGTAAATAAATATGTGGATATGGGTAACTGAGATCACTTACAGGTCGTCCGCTTCTATGTGCACCCAAACTAATAGTCCAAGAGCCAGTCATATCTTGAAATCATTATTTAGCATAGCGGTGCAAAGTTAGCCTGTACACAGCTTGCCTTACACTTCCTGATTCTAAAGACTCATAGCGACTCAGAATTAGAGTTATTACCTTTGATTACTCAAATGGTTTAATGTAAAAAGCATTAGAAGAATTTTATTTATTTAATAGTTTAAGATGTTATGAATTGAATTGTATGCAGATGTTGCTGTCTCCCTAATATTGGTTAATCCGCACTTAGCCATTTTATTAATACAAAAAAGTATAATAATGAGTTTCACCACACAGACTGATGATCAGAACTATGCTTAACATTGAACTCAGTGTCAATTTGCAAAGAGAGGATTGGAGACAGTAAAAATAAAAAAATCATATACATAGTGAATATCCTTTCATTGATATTATCATATATACAGTGCGATACCTGGGCAAAAAAAATACCCTACATCATATACTGCATAAAGTAAGACTGGAGGAGGGTGTAAACAGATATGAACAAAAAAGTTCAAAAGTTTTATATGTGTCATTATGATTAAAATATTATTACAATTAATTCATTTTAAAACAAATTCCATTAAATGTATCTAAGAATCTTCTAAGCAAATTTTATTTCTGGGTGCACATTAGAAAACGTCTTACTGATGGTTATCCAGATGTGTCATATTTTTACAAGGAATAAAAGAATTGGAATTAAATAAAGAATGATATGTACAATAACTTAAAGCATCAGAGGAAAGCCCAAAAATTATTATTCTCATTCATGCCATTTGGCATGACAGCATTTAGATTAAATATCCATCTTGCTTCTTTTTTAAGGAGTATTTGTTCCATATCTTTCCCACGTATACCTGGACGTGTAGTCCCCAGCATTGAAAAGTGTTAGTTTTGCCTTTGTGATGATGTAAAAAGTGCCTCGCAACACTGGTAATTTGTTTGCCCTTTTCTACATCCTTCGCTGCATTTCTTATGTTGCTGAGGTGTTCAGTAATTCTAACACCCATTTGCCTAGTAGTCATGCCTACATAAAAACAGTTGCAGCCACAGGATAGACAATAGATCACATTAGAGGTTTTACAGGTAATGTGATTCTGGATTGTCCACTTTCTATTGAATCTATCCATCATATATTTCTTTTTAACCATGTATATGCAGTTTTTACAATTACCGCATGCTATGGAACCTTTGTAGATTGGGGCTTTTTTGGCATTTCTATCAAAATGGCTGGAAGTTAGTTGGTCACTTAAATTGTTGGCACGTCTATAGGTGCACAATGGTTTCTGTGGGATAGTGGAATTTAGTTGTTCATCTAATTGTAGTATGTGCCAGTGTTTTGATAGTAGGTTAGACACCTGTTGGCTTTGGCTACAATATGTAGAGATGAATCTTACAGGATTGGAATTTTCCTCTGTCTTTTTTGGTCTGAGAAGTTCCTCTCTATTTTTGTACAATGCTTTCTGATAGGCTCTCTTAAGAGACTTTCTAGAGTAAGCCCTCAACAGTAATCTCTCTCTTAGTTCATTGGCAGCCCTTTTGAAAGAATCTAATGATGTGGAATTTCTATGGATCCTTAGATATTCCCCAATAGGTAAACTCCTAATAGTATTAGGGTGATGAAAGCTATTTGCATTTAGAATATTATTGGTGGCCGTAGGCTTTCTAAAGGTTTCCGTCTCTAGATTGTAATCACCTTTGTTAATCGTTAAATCTAGGAAATCTACCTTTTTAACATCATGTGTCATAGTCAGATACAATCCAAAAGGGTTATCATTAAGGGTGGAGATAAATTCATGGAGTAGTTCTACAGAGCCCTCCCATACAAAAAAGATATCATCTATATACCTGAACCAGTGGGTAATATATTTGGTAAACTGTAGAAGATTATTCTGGAAAACTACAGTTTCCTCCCACCAGCCCAGGTATATATTAGCATAAGTAGGGGCGCAGGATGTCCCCATCGCCGTTCCACACAGCTGAAGATAAAACTTGCCATCAAAGACAAAGTAGTTGTGTTCTAGCACAAACTCCAACAGATCAATGATAAATTGTTTGGTTTCATCTGTGAGATCTTGGTTTTTTTTATAGAAAATGGGACACTGCAGTGCATCCCCACTTCTTATCTATGCTTGTGTAGAGAGACTCCACGTCGCACGTTACTAAAATCGACTGTGAATTTACAGTTAATGTGTTAATTTTATTTAGTATGTGCATAGTATCTCTAGTATGAGAGGGCAAACCATCCACTATATATCTAAGCCTAGCATCCACATATCTACTGGCCTTTTCAGTCATTGACCCTATGCCGGAGACAATAGGTCTCCCCGGTGGGCATTCTAGATTTTTATGGATCTTAGGTAATAGATATAGTGTTGCTATTGTGGGGTGTTTAACATCTAGATATTGTAGCTCTTTTTTATCAATGATGCCTTCAGCAGCCGCTGAACAAATCAATTTTTTATACTGTTTAAGAAAGTCCTCTGTTGGATCCCCTAAGAGATTTTTATAATTCTTTGGATTATTTAATTGTTTTTTAACCTCTGTAGTGTACATTTCAGTGGGCCATATTACAATATTACCTCCCTTATCACTTTGTTTAATTTGGACATCCGTCCATTGTTTCATAGCTTTAAGTGCTAGTTTTTCTTCCCCAGAGAGATTATCAGCCAATATATATATATATATTATTCCCTGTTTGTATAGAGAGACTCTGTCTTCATTAGGCAGCTAGTACTTTTTTCAAATTGGTTTTAACTCTGCTGTATTTTACTATTTTAACTGGACGTTCAGTCTGCTAGTATCTTTATGTACTTGTATAAATGTACTTATTTTTACATGACTACTCCTAGCTCTAGTAGAGCTCTGTGACCACTACTGTTATTATTGTTATTACTATTTTTTACTTAGGATTAGCCCGGTACCAGTGTATAGGATAGTTTTAATATACCTACCTATTGTAATTTGCTTGTTCGAGCTCATCCTTAGAGCTAGGTTATATAAATTTATCCACCACACCAGACACCCCTTGTGCAATCCTATTTAGGGTTTTTATCTCTTTCATCATATTTTATTAAATATTTAAGTTTTTTATAATATTTGACTCTGTCTCTATTTGTTTAAGATATAGCCTTGCTAATACTTGGAAAAAATCCTTTTATATAGATTATTGTTACCCCTTAATTCTACTTGGAAAGTATATTTATTTCTTATTGGGTGTAATCACGCCCTCTTGCTTATTTGAGAATTACTCATTTATTATTATTTGATCACATACCATAGCTGTTAGCACCAGTACTTTTTTTCTTTTTCTTTTTTAACCCCCAATTTAGGAACTGGCATACAGTCTGCCAGTATGAAAATATAAGGCTTTTATTAATAAAATATATATTTTTTTATATTTTCTGCAGTGTAGGATCCCCTTACCACACTAACCCCCCCCTCTAACTATTGCCTGCCATCTTAGGTACTGGCAGCTGTCTGCTAGTACCTATAAACTGCTTTTTTAAATTCTTTTTTTTATTATTATTTTACATATTTTCTGCAGCGTAGTGTCCCCCCACCAGCAATCTTTAGTTAGGGGCCCCCAGATCCCCTTTTCTGTAGTGTAGCTGCCCCATCCCTCCCTGTCCCTTTGATTTTTTTATTTTCTGTAGTGTAGGGCCCTCCCACTTCCTCCTTCTCCCTCCTGTCTCCCCTGCTGGACCACCCACCCACCACCTGCCTCTCGCCCTCACACCTCCTGCCAGCACCAACAGAAGATTGGTACAGACGGTGACATACACAGTGTCACCATCTGTAACAATCAGGCATCTGCCCTCAAATGGAGGTGGAGCACCAATTGTGCTCCGTCTCCATAGGCGGCAGATGTCTGGAGCTTCAGGATCTCCAGCTCTCGGCTGTAACTTAAAAGCTGAGAGTGCTGGAACTTCCTGAAGCAAAAACATATATATATATATATATATATATATACGATGGGCAAAGTACTGCAAGACGTATATATACGTCTTTTTGGGTGAAGGGGTTAAGATTTTCATTAATACATTCTTTTTTCTTTTCATTTCTTTATTTGACTGAGCACGAATTAGGCAATATACATCTCTAACAAAATGAAGCTAGCACCCACTAATGAGTAGATTATAGGGGCACCAAACAATAATATTAAAAACAATCAAAGAAAGATAAACACAACTAAAATAAACAGTATGTGTAATAATCTGAGAGTGAGTCTAATAGTAAAAGATTCCACCCTCATTCTGCTTCAATTCAAATCCTATAGGCAACAATAGTAAGTATTCTAGACAACACAAGTAATAAAGGGACACCATATAGGGTAATTTTGTAAAAAAAACAATGGTGCAATAAGCGCAGGCTGGTACTCTCAGTCTCCAGATGACTGGTACTCCGGTGAACTGCTCCCTGTATATAGTATATTGCAACAGGCGGTTTTCTGTAAATCTTTTTGTATGGAGTGAATACCAAGACATAGGGGCCGATTTACCATTGTGTGGACAGACATCGATAAATACCAACAGCATACGCTGTCTGCATTTATCATTGCATAAGCATTCCTTGTGAAATGCTTGTGCAATGCCGCCCTCTGCAGATTCCGCTAGCAGGGGGTGTCAATCAACCCAATCGTATCCGATCGGGCTGATTGCTGTCCGCTGCCTCAGAGGTGGCGGACGAGTTAATGAGCAGCGGTCTTAAGAGCATGACATTTTAATTTTTTATCATAATAGAGCCATACCAGTCTTGAGAAAGATCCAGTAGGATTTAAACGCGTAGACATATACTGGTATAAACGGCTCAGGTCCCTATCTGGTGAGTTCTTTACCTATTTTAGCCACATTTACAAGACAATATTGCACTATGTATTTTTATTTTCTATTTAGGATAATGAAGAAGTTTTGAAAACAGCATTTCGAACAATGGATTATTAGGAACATTAGGAATCAAATACCACTACAAAATTGGATACACTATCACATAGAAAAATCTTTGGATTTTCCAACAAGGGAATATTCGCTATTAACTTTCGCTATTAACTTTCACTTTTTACACAATAACTTTTTACATCACAGAAGTTTTTGGATTTTTTCATTTTTTTTCAAGGGATTATTTGCTATTAACTTTCACTTTTCACAATATTATTTTTACATTTTTTCACAACTCACAAGGAAATCGACACTATAATTTTTTTAGGTGTACACCTATTTTTTCTATTTTTTCTATTTTTTCTATTGGATATTTGAATTTTTCCACTATTTTTATGAGCAAATGCACATAAAAAATTTTATTTGTATAACTTATTTTTTTCACTGTATATCCTATTTTTAATGTATTTAATTAGGGTTCAATAGGATGCAATGCTTAATACCATTGTGATTTAGGATTGTCAATGCTCAACATCATTGTCATTTATTATTGGAAATCTATCTTTTCTTTTTTTCTTATTTCATTTGTATAATAAATACGTATAACTTTTAATCGTAAAGGTTTGGGTTTTTGAATTAAATAGAATCTTCCCTGACCCTACTTAGCAGAGATCCCTCTTTTAGGTCATCTCAGCGCTCCTTTCAGCCATTACCATTTTGGGTTGCAGTGATGTATTTGTGCCTATCTATCAAGCTGTCAACCATAAATACGCCGGAATTCCGCATCCGATGCAGATCGATGCTTACGTCATTACAGATGTTCTGAATACACATTCGGCTCTATCTGACATTTTTTCCCAGTTACCAAACTTCTAACAGGTACGCTCGCGTCTTTTCTGACCCAGCGTACCTGGTTTTCAATCCGCCACCCTGGAGGCCGCAGATGCCATAGAAATCAATGGGAGTCTGAAAGCAGTAAAAGCTTATGTTCGATGCTGCAAGACAAAGAAATATAACCCATTGATTTCTATGTAACGTTAACACCTAACACACTAACATGAGTCTAAACACCCCTAATTTGCTACCCCCGAAATTGCAGACACAAATAAAATGTATTAACCCCTATCTAGCCGCTCCGCTCCCCGACACCGCCACAACCTAAATAAATTGTATTAACCCCTATCCCGCCACTCCCCGACATTGTTGCAACCTAAATAAAGTTATTAACTCCTATCCCGCCGCTCCCCGCCACGCCGCCCCTAAACCTCTGGCCTCCCACATCACTACCACTAATTAAAAAACTTAAACCCTAAAATGTCAGCCCCCCACATCGCCAAAAACTAAATTAAGCTATTAACCCCTAAACCTAACAACCCCCTAACTTTAAATTAAAATTACAACATCCCTATCTTAATATAAATTAAAACTTATCTGTAGAATAAAAAAAAAAATATTTAAACTATTAATTAACCAACAATAACTATTATACTATAATTAAATTAAAATACCAATTAAATAAACTAAATTACATATTAAAGAAACCTAACCCTACTAAAATTATTTAAATCTACAATTAAACATTATTAAAAGTACTAAATTACAGAAAAAACTAACACTAAGTTACAAAAACAAACAAACACTAAATTACGAAAAATAAAAAAAATAATTATCAAAAATAAAAAAGAATTACACCTAATCTAAAAGCCCTATCAAAATAAAAAAAGCCCCCCAAAATAAAGAAAAAACCTAGCCTACAATAAAAGGGCTTTTTGTTGGGTATTGCCCCAAAGATAACAGCTCTTTAATCTGTAAAAAAAAATACAAACACCCCCCCCCCCCATGTCATGGTTCAGCCTTGAATTGAACCTGGGACCTGTCTCTATTTCTGCTGCTGTTCTTTCCCAGCCTGTTGTTGTACCACTATGCAACCAGATGGCTTGATCACAGGAAAAGAATATTGTGTTTTTCTGTTTGCTGCAACTTTGGCTCTCTGGCTCCACCTGCTTGCCAGCTGAAAGAAATCATTTAATCAGCAGCCTGCTTTATCTGGGAGGTTTGTTTGCAATTCTGAGGCTTGACATTAAGAGTGATACTCTGAAAGACTCTCTGCTCCTGTATTCTGTGTGAAATACAGATTTGTTGGATTTCCTGGTTCCTGATTTCTGCTTCAATTACTGACATCTCTTCTGGATAATCCCTTGGCACTGTGTTTAATTTTGGGACTGATTTCCTGGCAATTGATCTTGCCTAAAACTCTCTTTCCTAAGGACTGACTCAGGTACTTTTGCTTGCTTGTTTCCTGATACTACAAAGTTCCAATTGCAGTCTATGCAAATATCCTGTTTGTTATTACAAGGCACTGCATTCCTGCGTGTTATTACACAGTTCCAGTCTACAGCATATGCAAGTATTCTGTTTGTTATTACAAAGCTCTGCATTCCTGCCTGTTATTACACAGTTCCACTTCTACAGCATATGCAAGTATTCTGTTTGTTATTACAAAGCTCTGCATTCCTGCCTGTTATTACAAAGAACTGTATTCCTGCCTAATACTACAACCTATAGACTTTGTCTTATCTAATTGCATATCTCTACATTGCTTTATCCTATAAATAAAATCATCTCCTTTATTTCCTAAAACGTTGTACCTGTTTAATTATGCCTAAAAGGAAAGACTCACGCAGACAAAACACAACATTAACCCCAAAACCTGACACCTCTGCACAACAGCTCCTTACTCCTGAACCTGCTCCCTTGCAGAGTATGACACCCCAACAGTAAAACCCACCACCCAACCACCCAACCCCCCAAATAAAAAACCTATCTAAAATAACCTAAGCTCCCCATTTCCCTTAAAAGGGCATTTAGCTCTTTTACATGCCCAGACCCTAATCGAAAAATAAAACCCACCCAAAAAACACTAACCCCCGATGATCCACTTACAGTTCTTGAAGTCCCACTTGAAGGATCCATCCAGCCGGAGAAGTCCTCATCCAGGCGGCAAGAAGTCTTCATCCGGGCAGCCTCTTCCATCTTCATCCAGCCGGAGAAGTCCTCATCCAGGTGGCCAGAAGTCTTAATCCAGACGGCATCTTTATCTTCATCCATCTGGCGCGGAGCAGGTCCATCCTGAAGACATCCGGCACAGGGCATCCTCTTCATACGGTCGCCACCGTAAACTGGAACTTCAATGCAAGTGACGCCATCCAAGATGGCGTCCCTTGCATTCCTATTGGCTGAAAGATTTCAATCAGCCAATAGGATTAGAGCTGCTAAAATCCTATTGGCTGTTCCAATCAGCCAATAGAATGAGAGCTCAAATCATATTGGCTGATTGGAACAGCCAATAGAATGAGAGCTAAATTTCCAGTTTACAGCGGCGACCGTATGAAGAGGATGCTCCGGGAATGATGTCTTCAGTAAGGACCCGCTCCTAGTCGGATGGATGAAGATAGAAATGCCGTCTAGATGAAGACTTCTCTGGCGGGATGAAGATGGCAGAGGCCGTCCGGATGAAGACTTCTTGCCGCCTGGATGAGGACTTCTCCGGCTGGATGGATCCTTCAAGCCGGACTTTAAGAACTGTAAGTGGAAAGTCAGGGGTCAGTGTTAGGTTTATTTAAGGGTTTTTTGTTTGGGTTTTATTTTTAGATTAGGGTCTGGGCATGTAAAAGAGCTAAATGCCCTTTTAAGGGCAATGCCCATACAAATGCCCTCTTCAGGGCAACGGGGAGCATAGGTTATTTTAGATAGGTTATTTTAGATAGGTTTTTTTATTTGGGGGGGTTGGGTGGTCGGTTTTACTTTTGGGGGGTGGTTGTATTTTTTTTTTACAGGTAATAGAGCTGTTATCTTTGAGGCAATGCCCCACAAAGGCTCTTTTAAGGGCCATTGGTAGTTTATTGTAGGCTAGGGTTTTTTATTTTGGGGGGCTTTTTATTTTGATAGGGCTATTAGATTAGGTATAATTATTTTTTTATTTTTGATAATTTGGTTTTTATTTTTTTAAATTTAGTGTTTGTTTTTTTTGTAATTTAGTACTTTTAATATTGTTTAATTGTAGATTTAAATAATTTGAGTAGGGTTAGT
Source organism: Bombina bombina (assembly GCF_027579735.1). Lineage (NCBI taxonomy): Eukaryota > Metazoa > Chordata > Amphibia > Anura > Bombinatoridae > Bombina > Bombina bombina. The sequence continues at coordinate 608,168,922 of NC_069504.1, read as the reverse complement.
TTATTTAATTGGTATTTTAATTCAAGTGTAGTATAATAGTAGGGTAGTTAAATTAATAGATTAAAATAGTTTATTTTAATTCTACAGGTAAGTTTTAATTTATATTAAGATAGGGATGTTGTAGTTTTAATTTAAAGTTAGGGGGTTGTTAGGTTTAGGGGTAATAGCTTAATTTAGTTTTTGGCAATGTGGGGGGCTGAGATTTAGGGGTTAATAGGTTTAGTTAGTGGTAGTGATGTTGGAGGCCAGGGGTTTATGGTTTAATATGTTTATTTAGTGGTGGTGGTGTCAGGGAGTGGCAGGATAGGGGTTAATAACTTTATTTGGTTGCAGCGATGTCTGGGAGCGGCGGGATAGGGGTTAAACATTTTAGTATAGTTAAATACAACTACAGATCCCGATATCGGAGATCTGATAGAGGAGCGCTCTCAAGACAAATATGTAAAATATATATACACGGTAAAATAACAATGGAAAAAACTTTCTTTTTTTTCTTTTTTTTTCACCTGATGAAACGACCAGTCTGTGGTCGAGAAACGCTTTGTGTTGACAAATAAAGCGTTGACTTTAAACTTTTTAAAATTATTGAAGTTGTCAGACAGTTTTTATTCACACCGGTATTCTCTGGCGTCCAATCCCGAGAAATACTCCTGGGCACGGATATACTAGCCGTTGCTAGCACTACATCGCCTGTTTGCTTTCTCAATCTGAGACACTGCTTGGAAGATCCGACCCTGTGTGGGAGACTCGGGATCAGTGTACTGGCCGCTGAAAGTGTCAGCCCGCTCGTTAGCACTGGTCACAGTACAGTGCCATCATATTACCACTACATCGACCTTATTGTTAAGACAATACTACGCTATGAGGCGCCCTCTTTTGTTTTCAATATTTTAGTATAATTGCAGCGTTTAGTGACAGGGTATGAATAAAGTTGGGAAAAAGCCGAATAGACGTGAGATTGATGACTGCTAGTTAACAACAGTCCGATGCTCATCTCCCCATACTTGGTGCACGTCTTTTTGACGGCTTTTTTAATAAATAAGGAGAGCGTATTGAGATCTGTGGCCGCGATGATAGGTGAGAGTATTGATGCCGGCGAATGCAACAAAGTTGACAGCTTGATACATATCCCCCACTATGTATAGGAAAGTCCTTTTTGCCTTTATTACAGTGTTCCCCCCATCTGGTAAATAGGGGGCAACTCATTCTGCCCAGATATTGAGCACTACATTGGCAATTTATTAAATAAAGCACACAATTGGAGCTACAGTTAAGAAGAGATTGAATAGGGCATTTTTTCAGATGTAACCATGGATTAAATGAACTTGATCCCAGATCTATTATATTTGCAGGCATTACAATTTTTCTTGTTACACTTATATACTCCATTTAATTTTAGAAAGTTGGATCTTTGTTTATATATTTTTAGGGTTCCTACTACCAATTTTGACTCTGTAACTTGATGCCAGTTTATTTCTCAGAGTAGGCACTCTTTTGAACACAACTCTTGGTTTATCACCAATTATGCTTTTTAGAATAGGGACTCTCATTAAGGTACAGTCCATTAAAAATTAAACTTTTATGATTCAGATAGGGCATGCCATTTTAAACAAATTTCCAATTCACGTTTATCATCAAATTTGCTTTCTTCTCTTGCTATTCTTTGTTGAAAGCTAAAGCTAGGTAGGCTCATATGCTAATTTCTAAGCCCTTGAAGGCTGCCCCTTATCTCAATGCATTTGACAGTTTTTCACAGCTAGAGGGCGTTATTTCATGTGTGCCATATAGATAAAATTGTGCTAACGTCCGTGGAATTACTTATGAGAGGGCACTGATTGGCTAAAATGCAAGTCTGTCAAAATAACTGAAATAAGGGGGACATCTGCAGAGGCTTAAATACAAGGTAGTCACAGAGGTAAAAAATATATTAATATAACCGTGTTGGTTATGCAAAACTGAGGAATGGGTAATAAAGGGATTATCTAAATTTTTAAACAATAACAATTCTGGAGTAGACTGCCCATTTAAGGATCTCCCAATGTTTGTGTAAAATGTTTTTAATCATATTGTCATGTATATTGTATTTGGCAATAAAATGTACACATTCACAGCTTCCCCTGCCATCCCATGCTCTTCTTGCCAGGCTGGCGGTTAAAATAGCCGCTAGTACTTTCTGGCTGAATTTCATGCATGCAGGACAATTGTACCAGTTCTGGTCCTCGGGAGGAGTGTAAAAGAACTGCAAATCAGTGCCATCTTGGAAGCAACTTCGACAAACCTTCCAAATCTTGGGATCCGATATTAACATCCAGCACACTTTTAGCCACATCTCAGCACAAGTGTGAGTATAAACTGATGTCTGGCATTTCTAGCATTCCCACTGACCTTCACTAACAATGGCTGCTTTAATATAAGGCTGACTGGAGGCAATATGGACCTCATATATACCTACTACATACCCTAACAAGGCATACCATCTGCATACCCTATTGCTGCCAACAATATAAGTACAGCCACAGGGTGTAGAGGTTGTATAGAGGGTCAAACACTCATTAACCCAGGCTTGAAATTGACTCACTTCAGGACATTTGAACAAGTGCTTCCCTATATGTATTCAACGTGTGCAACATCTAATACTCTGCAACAAATTATGGATCCAGATATCTTTGTATCCCCAGTTTATTGGAGACTTGTAAAGAGGAAGGAAAGAAAAAACAAAAGATAAGAACCAAATCTGTGTAAAGAGCTGCCTTGTGTTATTTACACTGGATATGTTTTCCACTGGAAATTTTAGTTTTTTGATTGAACCAACTCTGCCAACTAGTGGCCTAAATAAAATATACCATCTGTACTAATCCCTGGATTTTGTTCACTGAAAGTTGACAACACAAGAAAAGAAGCTAAAACATGTGGCAGAATTTCATGCAAATACTTCTCAACTAGAAAATGAGGGGAGATCTCCAGGGGATCACAAAATCCTATTGCAGGAACTCAAAGCTTTTTTCTTGCCAAAAATGGACACTCTGCAGGCTGTGGTAGATACACTGACCAGCAAGGTGAGGATGTTCTCCACACGACTCACGGCTGCAGAGAATCTCGGGAGTTGAAGACAAGCAACAAGACTCTGAAGTATCCCTAAAGAATTTACTAAAACAAAACCAATATTTACAAGTCAAAGTGGAGGACTTAGAAAACCGCAGTAGACTGAACAATCTACGCATTGTAGGAGTGCTGGAAACAGTCAAAGATAAAGATTTGCTTGACTTCACAGCCTCCACCCTCCCTAAACTTCTTGAAATGTCTCAAGATTATCAGCCACTCGACATTGAAAGATCACACCACATAGGCCCAGATAGACATCGTCAAGTTATTTGTATAAATGTTTGAACTATCAAGACAAAGTGACCATATTGAGAGCTTATAGAGCCGTGAAAGAAATTAAATATGAGGACCATCGCCTTCTGCTATTCCAGGACTTCTCTGTAGAGGTGACCAGACGAAGCAAGGACTTTGCACCACTTTGCTCTCACCTCCATGAACAGGGTCGTCAGTTTGCCCTCTTATACCCAGCCAAACTTAGACTTCAGACCTCATCTGGACCCAAGATTTTTCATATGCCTGAGGCGGTGCAGGCCTACTTGGCATCTGAAAGGAGACAGGACAATGGTTGATGTTTCCTCGCTGAGTGTTTGTATCTTTATTCATAGCTTATGTTTTGTTTTAAAATGTATGCTGTTTTTTATTTACATGTGCTAATACTTTTGATGCCTATTTTTATTATGGAACCACACTGTTTAATTTACAACTTAATGTACCATAGTAAAAATAGATGCCCATAGATGTTTGCTTAACTCCTTTGACCTGGGCCTGGTACTCATATTCAGCAAGAAACATATATTGCACTTTTCAAAGTTGTCAAGTTGTTGCCTTTGCACTAATTGGTGCTTTTCTCTAATACTTTCTATACTCGCATTAATACTCTGTTGTAGAGGATGTAGAGTCCTTTACTTTCCAATGTTACTTTTCTGGTTATTTACTGTTCTAACTGACTGAGTCTTCATCTCCTCCTAAGTTTACCCCCTAATCCATGTAACAAACACCTCATATTTCCTGAGAATACCAAAGTAGGTTGGGGTTTTTTACTATTTACTAGGTATTTATGGCACGCCGATATCTAATACATATAGAAAATGTCCACTATATACAGTTGCCCCTCTTTTTCCTAGGAAACATCCCTCAATTATTTTCACACAGACAATATTGTTATGAGCAATCACTTAGACAAGGGGTTTTCTCTCTCTCATTTTGCTATTTGAGTAACACCCGGATAATACTGTTTTGTTTCATGTTAACTTTTTTATCCCAAATCAATGTCTTCTTTTCTAACTACCAACAGGTGGATGCTCGGATGCCTCTGGTTTTGCTTTCCATAGACCATGTCCTTTGGAGGGTCATCCTTCTCTCATCTTATAGTGAGTCTTGATACATACCCCTTGCACCCCATAGGTCAACTTGCACCATCGGACATATATTTAAGACAGAGTCCCGAGGTAAATATGCTATTATTCATCAATCCCTGATAGACTCAGGTAATATTATTGCCTTTAGTCAGATTTCCTCCTTAGATAACTCAGGTCAAAGTCAAAGTTGCTGAGTAACCCCAAGTTCCAGGGGGTCCCCTGAGGGGGATGCCATCTGCGATGTCCTTTAAGGCCCAACAGCCGAACCGGCAGTCCGGCTGCACCACACTAATAACATTTTGGTACACTCGGTATGGGTGGTTATAGTGGGCAGGGCTAAGATATCTGACGGCCCACCGGGCATTTGCCCGGTCTGCCCAATGGTCAGTCTGGGCCTGTTTTTTATGCCTGATGAAACAGTCAGCAGACTGAGAAACCAGTTGCAAAAAAACATTCTTTTACAGAGTTGATAGCACCTGTATTTCTTTTGGATGCATGGTTTGAGTATATATCTTGCAAAACCCCTGTTTCTTTACCAGCTGGACATTTGCAGAATGGAACAGCATACAGAAAACAGCCTGTTGCAGTATACTATATACAGCAGTTCACTGGCGTGCCAGTCATCTGGAGACTGAGAGTACCAGCCTGCACTTATTGCACCATTGTTTTGTGGTGCCATCACAAAGTTCTCTTCTTTGAACTTCACATATTTGAATTTTACAAGATAACACTATTTGATGCCCCTTTGTTTCTTGTGTTTTCTAGAATATACATGTCTAAAATATGTAAAAGGGATCATTTACATTACATCTTTGATGTAGGTGGTGATTCTGCTTTGAAAATATCGTCAGTATCAGAAAAGCATCGCCACCCACGGCGCCCACTGATTTTAGCCCTTTTGATCCTCAGGGCCACCATAGTACCATATGAATGGCAAACAGCAAAATTTCAAATGGCTAAATACACAATTTTTGAAAACAGAAACAAAGACATGCACATTGTCATGTAAACAATGGAACAGTATAGGTGCCATAACTTTAATATTTAGGAGTACTGTCTTTAAAGGGATAGCGAAGCCAATATTAAACTTTCATTTTCAGATAGAGTATGTAATATTAAACAACTTTCCAATTTAACTTTATCTATTTCCTATTATCTAATTGGCTTTGTTCTTTCTGTATCCTTTATTGAAAAACATGCCTAGGTAGGCTCAGTAGCAGCAATGTACTACTGGTAGCTAGATTCTGATTGGTGGCTGCACACAGCACTCTTGACATTGGCTTACCAAATGTGTTCAGCTAGCTCCCAATAGTGCATTGCTGCTTTTAAATGGTATACTCTGAATCACAAAATATTTTTTGGGGTTTCATATTCTTTTAAGCTTTACACTTTCTATTTTGCATTTTAATTGCATGTAGATTCTGTAAACAGTGTATTTAGGATTGTGATATTGCAGATTCTGATTATGCTTTGACAGTTTCTGTGTAACTTTTTTAGGATCATAATTTGTATATTTATGTACATCTGATACAACTTTCATTGCTCTTTTTATTTATTTATTCTATGTAAAATAGCTCTCTTCGATACAGAATCTTACAGGGGAACCTGACACTGATATTAATTTTCAGTTTGCAGCAAGTACAAATTAAACTGAAATGTTTTCACTACAGCTTAACTTACATTTGCCTCTAGTTTAATATAAATAACTTTTTCTCTCAGTTAAATATGTGTATTGTCAATTTTGAGCAAACTTCACCTGCATACAACTGGAGAGATAAATCAGTGAGACTTACTATGTAATGTGTGAAAGATACACCGAAATATACAAATTAGAAATGTACACAGGTAAAAAAATTGGTTCGGCCGAATATTATATATATTTGACTGCCATGCTATTCGGTATTCGTTTTAGCTTAAACTAAGCAATACTGAATATTCGAGGAGCATTTCCATTCATTTTCATTAAATAAATATAAATGTTCCTTTGCTAAAGGTGAAAAAGTTCACCTGTAACGTTATATACTTACCTATAGCGAGCTGGAGAACAATGCTTATCCTGACCCTTCTTCACAGAGCCCCGAGGCATGCTAACAGGAGACTTAGCGCACTCTAAATCTCCTATTAGTGCAGCCCTGGTGAAGAAGGGTCAGGATTAGCGCAGTTCCAAAGCACACTATAGGTAAATGTAGCACAATGTGGAGCCACGTTAATCCCAAACCTCTTGACCGAGCTCAGGGCTGTGCTAATAAGAAGTATTAAAATGTGTTAAGCCTCCTATTAGCATGGCCTTGGGTACCGTAAAGAAGTGTTAGGACTAACACGGCTCTCCAGTGAGCTCTAGTTAAGTATTTTTAACCCCTAAGTTAATTTAAAAGAAACTAATGAATACTGAAAAATGTCATCAGTATTTCCTTTGTTTTCTTTAAATTTTGTCGTGCATTCATACAGATACATGAAACGATTTTCAGTGTTTCGATAATGAATTAGCATTTGTAACAAAACAATGCAAAGTATAATCCTAATTTGTTAAAGTAACACAGAAACTTGTAAAGCATAATCTGAATTTGTAAAATCACTGCTGCATACATAATTTAAGTGCATTAAAATACAAAATAAAAAGTGCACAGCTTAAATCTAATAAAACTTAAAGGACCCAATCTGAAGTTTAAAGTAATGTAGAAAACAAAGCACAAGGTGTAAATGTAACAAAACTCATGTCATGCAGTGCTATATTGCACTGGGCTTGTCTCTCTTTCACATACTGAAATGCAGGGAATGCTCCTTAAAGAAGTATAGCAAAATTTCCCTCTCTAGAATCGTGTGTGAGATCTTGCAGTACTAGAGTAGTACTAGGTTTAATCCTTTTTCTTAGAGAATTAAGAAAGTTCAGCTATTGTGATATCTGCACTATAATTTATCACCAAATTGGAGAATCTTTCATTATTGGGGCCTAAATATTTGCCTCATTTTATTTGTATATTGATATAAGAATTTTGTGTAAATAATAAAGAAATAAGCTAATTAAATCTGCTCGCCCTGCAAGCTCAGCCCATTTCTTTGGATTGTGGTTTTAATTAACAGAACTTGTCATTTCATATATAAAATAAAAATAAATATATAAAGGAACAATTTCCTATACATTTTATACTCTGCAGCTGTATGACCAGACATTGTAAATACATTAAAGGGAAACCAAATCTACAGTATACAAAGTGTTAATGCAGCACATTTAGTAAAAGGGTATTACCTCTAAAGGCTCACCAACATCACACAGGTGTAGACCTTGTGGGATGGGCTTGATGAGTTCTTTTAGTATGCACGTAGAAACATACGGCTAGATTACGAGTTTTGCGTTTTGGCTTAAAAAGCAGCGTTAGCCAGTTCTAACGTTGCTTTTTAACGCTCGCTAGTATTACAAGTCTTGCAGGTACAGGTTTACCGCTCAATTTTTTGGCCAGACTTGGAAATACCGCAAATCCACTTACGTAAATTGCGTATCCTCTTTTTTCAATGGGACTTGCATAGCGCCGGTATTACGAGTCTGCCAAAAAGTGAGTGATAGACCCTCTCCTGTTAAGACTGGTACCGCATATTAAAGTCAGTCAATCGAGGCCCTCCCACATCGCAAACACTAAGAGAAAATTTTTAACCCCTAATCTGCCGAACCGGACATTGCCGCCACTATAATAAATATATTAACCCCTAAACCACCGCACTCCCGCCTCGCAAACACTAGTTAAATATTATTAACCCCTAATCTGCCGTCCCTAACATCGCCGCCACCTACCTACATTTATTAACCCCTAATCTGCCGCCTCCAATGTCGCCGCCACTATTTTAAAGTTATTAACCCCTAAATCTAAGTCTAACCCTAACACCCCCTAACTTAAATATAATTAAAAGAAATCTAACTAAAAATTCCTATCATTAACTAAATTATTCCTAATTAAAACTAAATACTTACCTATAAACTAATAGTTACATTGTAGCTAGCTTAGGGTTTGTTTTTATTTTACAGACAAGTTTGTATTTATTTTAACTAGGTAGAATAGTTATTAAATAAATATTAACTATTTAATAACTACCTAGTTAAAATAAATACAAAAGTACCTGCAAAGTAAAACCTAACCTAAGTCACACTAACACCTAACACTACACTACAATTAAATAAATTAACTAAATTAAATACAATTACCTAAATTAAATTAGCTAAAGTACACAAAACAACAAACACTAAATTGCAGAAAATAAAAACAAATTACAGAAATTTAAACTAATTACACCTAATCTAATAGCCCTATTAAAATAAAAAAGCCCCCCCAAAATAAAAAATAAAAACCCTAGCCTAAACTAAGCTACCAATAGCCCTTAAAAGGTCCCTTTTTTCGGGGCATTGCCCCAAAGTACTCAGCTCTTTTACCAGTAAAAAAAAATACAAACAACCCCCCCCAAAAGTAAAACCCACCACCCACACAACCAACCCCCCAAATAAAAACCTATCTAAAAAAAACTAAGCTCCCCATTGCCCTGTAAAGGGTGTTTGGATGGTCATTGCCCTTAAAAGGGCAGTTAGCTCGTTTGCCGCCCAAAGTCCCTAACCTAATAATAAAACCCACCCAATACACCCTTAAAAAACCTAACACTAAACCCCTGAAGATCGACTTACCGGGAGATGTCTTCATCCAAGCCGGGCGAAGTGGTCCTCCAGATGGGCAGAAGTCTTTATCCAAGCCGGGCAGAAGTGTTCCTCCAGACAGGCAGAAGTCTTCATCCAGACGGCATATTCTATCTTCATCCATCTGGCGCGGAGCAGGTCCATCTTCAAGACATCCGACACGGAGCATCCTCTTCACCCGACGACAGAATGAAGGTACCTTTAAGTGACATCATCCAAAATGGCATCCCTTAGATTCCGATTGGCTGATAGAATTATATCATCCAATCAGAATTAAGGTAGAAAAAATCCTATTGGCTGATGCAATCAGCCAATAGGATTGAACTCAAATTATATTGGCTGATTGGAACAGCCAATAGAATGCAAGCTCAATCCTATTGGCTGATTGCATCAGCCAATAGGATTTTTTCTACCTTAATTCCGATTGGCTGATAGAATTCCAATTCCGATTGGCTGATAGAATAAATAAAATGTAGGTGTCGGCGATGTTGGGGGCAGCAGATTAGGGGTTAATAAGTATAATGTAGGTGGCGGCGGTGTCTGAGCGGCAGATTAGAGGTTAATAATATAATGCAGGTGTCGGCGATGTCAGGAGCGGCAGATTAGGGGTTAATAAGTGTAAGATTAGGGGTGTTTAGACTTGGGGTTCATGTTAGGGTGTTAGGTGTAGACATAAATTTTATTTCCCCATAGGAATCAATGGGGCTGCGTTACTGAGTTTTACGCTGCTTTTTGGCAGGTGTTAGACTTTTTTTCAGCCGGCTCTCCCTGTTGATTCCTATGGGGATAACGTGCATGAGAACGCAACACCAGCTCACCGCTGACTTAAGCAGCACTGGTATTGGAGTGCGGTAATGAGCAAAATTTTGCTCAACGCTCACTTCTTGTCTTTTAACGACGGGTTTGTAAAAACTCATCATACCAGCGCTGTATTAGATGTTATTTTCAGGGGGGGAGAGTGTCAGTCAGCACTTGGCCTGGATCATACACCGTCAACCTGGAAATGAATGGGTTACTTGATGGGATATCCCAGAGAACAGGAATCAGACCACGCAGCAATCAGTCTAACATCTGCTCTGTTTATTAGAAGATGAACAACACTTTTTCTAGGCAGTGGTTACAGCATATAGGGTTAACACGGTGACGTGTTCATAACTACATCATCTTACATAGTGTTTCTACAAGAACAAAGAAGCTCATTTAAAATAGAATTGGTAGAAAAGGAGTGTCAGGGAGTCATTTCTACAGAAATACCTAACTTCAGATAACAGTAAATCTGAGCCTCATAGCCCAGCACAAATCAAGGCCATGTGGGCATCTTATAGAGATAACGGGCCTCACAAGGAACATTCACAAGGCCATTCTAGCTATACAAAGATTCATAACATCTACATCTTTCTCACTACATAATAAACTGCTATAATAAACCTTTATTAGACAAGATGGATGACTAAGAAAAAATGGCAACTAAAACAAGATGGCGTCGGTAAGGCTAACATATCCTAACAGTAGGTAAGTGAGCGGTGAGACAAAACTGCTCGTTAGCACCTCATAGCCTCTAATGCAAAACTCGTAATCTGGGCCATTGTTAAGTAGTTAACTTCTGAGAGGTGATTAGTGGATGGTAAAGGTGTAGGTAGGTGCTAATGCAATATAGATTACAGTGTTGTAGCTGTAGAAATTAAAAAAAAACTTCCTCATAGCAGGCTATCATTTACAGAGTGGAATAGAGCACTAACACAAACATTTTTGACCCAAGTCTCTATGGTATACAAACACAAATACATAGTCATGGATATGCCATGAAAAATCATGTATACACATCTTACTCTTTGTAGATTAATTTATGTAGATTAAGGGGTTCCTGTGTAATGCTTGCCAATGGGCATTTTGGCTGATAGATTTGCCCTATTAATATAAGAGCACATACTGCGATAAATTAAGATGTACCATTAGCCCAAATATGTAAAGAAGTAATTAAGAAAAAGTAAGTACAGGTGTACCTCAGAGATATTGCTCGTTCAGATCCAGGCCACCACAATAAAGCAATTATAGAAATAAAGTGAGTCACACTAATTTTTTTGTTTCCCAGTGCATATAAAACTTATATTTACACTATACTGTAGACTATTAAGCAATAGCATTATGTCTAAAAAAGACAATGTGCATACTTAATTAAAAAAAATACTTTGGGCCAAATTACAAGTGGCGAGCTAACAGTTACACGCAAGCAATATTGAGTTTTATCGCAGGTGTTTTCTCACATTGGATGCCGCCCTCAAATTATAAGTTAAAAGTAAACGCGGTCGCTTGAGCGTAATTGAGTTTAACGTGCATCAGGATAGCGTGACCTCAGAGACACAAAAAAGTGTCATAAAACACATTAAAAGTACATTTAAAACTACAGTCACACTGATAATAACACTGTCTAATAAAAATGATGGGGAAAAATATTGCACAAAAAAGTTATAAGGGCTCAATGAAATAGGGCCTCAGATGTTAGAAAAAAAAAATGCAGGCAAAAGGTTTTTAAATAGAGATACATACACATACATGGGGGGCCTCAAGACGACTCTCAAATGACCTGAAAGCAAAGATTGTTCAACATTATGGTTTAGGTGAAAGCTACAAAAAGCTATCACATAGATTTAAGCTGCCAGTGTCCACTGTGAGGAACATAGTGAGGAAATGGAAGACCACAGGCATAGTTCTTGTTAAGGCCAAGTAAAATATCGGAGAGGCAAAGGCAAAGGACAGTCAAAAACAGCCCACAGACCACCTCCAAAGACATACAACATCATCTTGCTGCAGATGGTGTCACTGTGCATCGTTCAACAATTCAGCACACTTTGCACAAGGAGAAGCTATATGGAAGAGTGATGCAGAAGAAGCCTTTTCTGCACACACGCCACAAACAGAGTCGCTTAAGGTATGCAAATGCACATTTGGACAAGCCAGCTTCATTTTGGAAGAAGGTGCTGTGGACTGAGATTGAGTTATTTGGTCATAACAAGAGGCGTTATGCAAGGCGGCAAAAGAACAAAGTGTTCCAAGACAAACACTTGCTACCCACAGTAAAATTTGGTGGATGTTCCATCATGCTGTGGGGCTGTGTGGCCAGTGCCGGGAATGGGAATCTTGTTAAAGTTGAGGATTGCATGGATTCCACTCAATATCAGCAGATACTTGGGAATAATGTTGAGGAATCAGTCACAAAGTTGAAGTTACGCTGGAGCTGGATATTTCAACAAGACAACGACCAAAAAAACACTGCTCACAATCTACTCTGGCATTTATGGAGAGGAACAAGTACAATGTTCTGGAATGGCCATCCCAGTACCCAGACCTGAATATCCTTAAAAATTTGTGGGGTGATTTGAAGCGGGCTGTCCATGCTCGGCAACCATCAAACCTAACTGAACTGGAGATGTTTTGGAAGGAGGAATGGTCCAAAATATCTTCATCCAAAATCCAGACACTCATTACAGGCTATAGGAAGCGTCTAGAGGCTGTTATTTCTGCTAAAGGAGGCTCTACTAAATATTGATACAATATTTCTGTTGGGGTGCCCAAATGTATGCACATGTCTAATTTCGTTTTGATGCATATTGCACATTTTCTGTAAATCCAATAAAGCTCATTTCACTACTGAAATATTACTGTGTCCTTCAGTTATTTGATAGATCAAAATGAAATTGCGTATCCAAACACCCAGTTATTTATAAATGAAAATCATAGAAATTGTCAGGGGTGCCTAAACTTTTGCATACGACTGTATGTATGTATATATATATATATATATATATATATATATATATATATATATATATATATATATATAGAGATAGATACACAGGAGTGCACCCAGGGGTCTTTCCATCAATACAATTTGTTCTTTGTTTACATGAAACAATTCATAAAGAAGTCAACGTTTCGGCTGGTACAGTCAGCCTTTTTCAAGACAATCTACAATTGAATATAACATTCATTAGTCTAAAGTACTATAAACAATATGCACAATAGCTTTCAGTACAAGTTAGCCACACATAAAGTGCTCACCCACCAGAACCCATTAACATATATATTATAAAGAATAACTAGGCAATAAATGTAACAAAAAGTACAAAAATTAAAAAACTTGTATAGAAACACCTATAATGTGTTAATCAGCAAAAAAACACTATCTATCAAGCTCCATAAAGACCGCTGCTCCACAACCTGTCCGCCTGCTCTGAGGAGGCGGACAAAGATCACCGCAATTCAACTGGATCGAATACGATAGTGTTGATTGACACCCCCCTGCTAGTGGCCGATTGACCACGAATCTGCAAGTTGCGGCATTGCACCAGCAGTTCACAAGATCTGCTGGTGCAATGCTGAATGCAGAGAGCGTATTGCTGTCTGCATTCAGCAAGGTCTGTCGGACATGATCCGCAATGTCAGATCATGTCCGACAGGCCTTTTATAAATATGATTCAAACTTAGTACAGACTGTTACAGTGTAACGTTCAGATCGTAACTCATTACTCTAGTGATACATCACCCCTGACTGGGGTCCCACCTCTAGCGGGTATTTCACTGAGTATTAAAGTATAGTAACTCTTATTTAATCCACAATATAAGATTTGTTGGTAACTCAACAGAAGGCTTACTGCTCCGGTGACTGATATATGAATCAGTAGTGAAATACACTTTCTCCATCTTCACTGCAAATAGTAGCATGTATCAGGGTTAGTATCAATTCACTCACCCTCCAGATCAATTGTGGCGTCCAAACCTCTGATTCACACAACAGGTATGTACCTCTGTTGTGGGCTGTCCTGTTACCGGAACTATTAGGGCTCTCTTCCACCCTTAATAGCAAAAATTCAACAGCACTCAAATTCACAGTTCCAGTAATGGTAGTAAGGAGAGATGCAGATAAATTAAAACATCATTTTATGTGAAATTCATAAAACAGACCTGGCACAGCACATAGAGAGACTCCACTGCTTACGCGTTTCCTGCCTCACTGGCAGTTCATCAGAGCATTAGGAGAGCGCTTTCATCAGCTGTTAAATCAGTTGCAACTATTCAAAAAGCCCAATCATAAAGCTGCAGGGTAAATACAATTCCAATTTAACCCTTGCAACTTATGTTATTTTAATTTAATTTTAATTTTAAGAGTGTTTCTTAAAAGTATGCTGTTGAATGTAAAAAATCAATAAGCGTTAATAGTCAGTCCGATAACATAAGCTGCAAGGGTTAAATTGGAATTGTATTTACCCTGCAGCTTTGTGATTGGGCTTTTTGAATAGTTGCAACTGATTTAACAGCTGATGAAAGCGCTCTCCTAATGCTCTGATGAACTGCCAGTGAGGCAGGAAATGCGTAAGCAGTGGAGTCTCTCTGTGTGCTGTGCCAGGTCTGTTTTACGAATTTCAAATAAAGTGATGTTTTAATTTATCCGCATCTCTCTCTCCTTACTACCATTACTGGAACTGTGAATTTGTGTGCTCTTTTATAAATATGCCCCAATGTATCTTTTTATCCACTTGTGCTGTGGCATCAGCAGAGAGACCTGTCTGGATTAACACAGAGCCGCCCAGGACTACATTTGTAAAAATATATACTCAGATTTAAAACAGACCTATTTGTCAAAGCTTAGCACTAAACAGGCACCGTTATTGATGACACCCATGACATATATACAGGACTAATGTCTACATTAATGTATTTTGGTTACAGCTTCTCAGAACGCCATTCAGGATGAGAGTATGTGTGTGCACTGACGAGCGTGGTTTGAAATACCCACTGGGGGGTTTACATCATTAACCAACTCACACAACGATTGGAAATACAGCACAGGGGAGTGTTCGCCAGTAGCCAATCAAACAGGACAACACATTTTTGCAATTATTGCCATTTTTACAGCGGACTCAATCTATTCTTTAACTAAACCCAAGTAGGGGCTGCACATGATAATGATACATTGTTACAAAATAGTGGACAATGATGCAACTAGAATTTATATTTAGAAAGGATAATACCAACCATTATTTGATGGACAAGCCGTAAATAAAGAAATTTATGGCCAATAATTTAAATAGACTAATTTTGTATATATAAGGGCACACATATATACATGATACAAAGTGGCAGCATATGTATCATCATAAGTAGCAGATTTAAAGCAACAATATTTGACTAACTGGTCCCTAAGGACTCAATTGTGCACTTGTGAATATGCAATTCCTATGTTTATCTGGTGGTTAACAGAGATAAATCTAACTGGGTGTTGAGGCCTTTCGGGCACATTGTGCCAAGATGGTGTATCCACCGTGCTTCCATCTTTAGAAGCTCTTCATCTCTGTTTTCCCCCTTTTTTAAGAGGGGGAACCCTGTCAATGAGTATGGTCCTCATCATCACTATCGTGTTTCCATATTCCAAAAAGTGGCGTGCCACTGGTTGGTCACTCTCATGGATCTTATATGCTGCCCTTATGGCACTCTTATGGTTGGCTTCTCTGAAGGAACTACAGGACTTGCCAACCTAATACTTTCCACAGGGGCAAATAATGACATAAATTACAAAATCTGAGGTACATGTTAGTCTATATACGAAAAAATTGTGGACCTAGTATTATTCCACCGGACAGTATGCACGTTTAACACTCTGATGCCCAGACTCAGAGGACGGTGCTTAACGGGTATAAAGTAAAATATAACTTTTATTTTCCAAAAATTTAAAACTGTATTCAACAAACTTTAACAAAAAACACTCTATTGTTAAAATCAACAATGAGAGGTAGAACCTGTATAGTAGGTAATGCGGTACTGTTTATACATTTCAAGCCTTAATTATAAGAATTTGAGTATCACAATTATATGTTTGTATGGTATTGTCTAAAACCCTGTATGTGCTTGTCCTCCTATGCGGAGGAGATGTCAATTGTTAGCTTAATTGGGCGTATTATAGTCTGGATAGATAAAAAAAATTGAAACATGAAAATTTCACAGGGGATAAATAATTTTAAAATAACCCCTTCACTGAGGATCACAAGGGAACATATATATATATTTTCCCCACCTACAATACACAAGATAACACTATCCCATATACCCAGCAATAAGCCCAAGAATTATATATTTATATACAAGGAACATCAATTATTTATATATCAACAAAGTACAGGTAGAAACCTTGATAATTGAAATTATTGAACAACAATAGGGAATTATGCAACTGCAAATAGCTATTACCTTGGCTAAAAACCATACAGTATTAAAATAAAAAAGTTTAGAGAACCAAAATAAATATTATGATAACCAGTTCATAAAGCTACTAAGGTATAAGTAAGACACTTGGTGGATGATAAGTGTGCCCTTCACAGAAGAGTGTGATATACAGAAGAAGCAAAAACATTGATTGCAGATTGTTAAAGTTTATTAACTACAGAAATCTCATATTATTCTATTAAGGGTGCAGATCAAACCGCACATACTAGATATATTACTTTGGCTTATATAATGAAATGGTATCATAGAAGGCAAAAAAGTGTTGGGAACACATCATTAATAAGAATAGAACATACAACTAAATATAAATATAAATATCAGGAGAAATCCAATTAATGAACATATATCTATGAATAAGATACAACTGCAGATTATACCTAATATCCACAGGTATATACCACCTTTAGACCGTGGAGTCCATGTTGAGTGTCAATTCTCATAACCAATTAACTGTTCATAGGGGTGGAACTTCCGGGTACCGGAACATATAAATGCGCACACACCAGGTGGCTCACTGCCTTTGAGAAAGCCTGTGATGGAAAAAAATGCGTCAGAGCAGTTCTTAGGACACTTTTTAATTAAACATGTTGAGTTAGAACCTGTCTATACCCAGTAACTATCTAGCTCAATTAGTGCAATCAAACACAGCGCTTAATAGCGCATCCTATGGGGTTTGTATTGGTAAATGTAGACAAGTGGGCTGAATAGCAGCATCTAATATTTCTTATGAAGCAGAGACGCTCATATCATTTAACTAAGCTGAAGTGGGGGCGTAATTGCATGCTAAAGATATAGTTGGCTGATTAGCGGCATATATCTTCTATATTTCCTTAACTATAAGATTATGAGTATATGATATAATAGATCCTGTATACAACAATAGGTCACGCCAATATTGAGAATTACGCAACCGGCAGAAGTGACCAACTGAATTGATCTGTTATTTGATGTTGAATTTCACTAAGAAGATATTATGTCAACCAATAATAACATGTAGAAAAAGCCAATAACACTATAGTATATAGTGCACTTGTCACCCAAGGGGGGTAATAAATATTTGATTACCAGAAGAAGTACTCAGTTATCAGCATAACACAAATGTCTACTATAACTACCTGATATCTTTGTGTTTATACATTAATGGCTGCAATACAGGCGGTCACAAGTTTTTACTTGCAACAAACTGACACACAGTAATAGAATGCAGTGAGATCAACTGCTAGCATACATAGGTACATACTAGTACTGCCATATAATATAACAAGTGTTGATCTAGCTTTATTTGGCTAAACAAATGCTAGTCTTTATTTATTGTGTAATGCCATACCTCATGGGGAAGAGATTCTGTTAAACAGTATATATAGAAAACGGTATATTATGCAGTACAATTGTACAAACACTGATCTCTCTTCATTTGGCTAAACAACTGTAAGGCGGTCCTCCATTAGAGACTACAAAGGTGAAACGTATATTTGGTGAGATCCAATGCACAGTAGTAATTGCATTGAGCTGTGATGGGTAATCATGCTGGGTAGACAATGATTAATCTCAAAATCACTATCTCAATATAATATTGACGTACACTGTGGGCACACCACAGTAAAAACAAATAGATTAGAGCAAGGAGTCTCTAATAGAGGTGCACAAGTGGAAAATAGACCAGGAGCAACAGATGTCAACTACGATCAGGAAGCATTCTTGGGATATGATACGATGAAGAGAACCTGTAGATACAGAAAACAGAGGTGCCTCATCGAACAATATCGTATTGCACAAAGGGGGAGACAGAACAATCACAAACCCTTTGGAGGGGTACTCACATGGAGAGCGGCACAAAAGTGTGCCTCACAGCGCAGGACGGGACCTTAAGTCGCCCGACAGACGAAACCACAGAATCCTGCACGTGAATGCCGGTGACCAATCAGCGATGATGCAGGACCGGATGTCACAGTAGAAGCCATCCACAAAGTAGCCAGTCACATAGGTGGTATCCCAGCAGTTTGAATGACAGTTCAAGGAACTAAGCAACAAATGCCAAACGTAGAGCAGGTGATATTTAAAAACTCAAAAATTTATTGAGACCAGACTAAAAGGTTAAAACAAATTTAGAGTACAGCAACGCGCTTCTCAAACTTACAGGTTGTTTCATCAGGCTGTTACTAACAATTTAAAAGCCTGCTCTACTTATAACGGCCCTTAACCAATCACAGACAACGACTGCTCACACACCCCCAGCTGAAACAGGCGTGACAGAAAATGCCCGTAACAAAATTTAAACAAACATTGGTTGAAAACCAAATAGGGGGTGTGTGAAAGGCAAAGACTGTGGTTGGAGGGATAGATAGAATGACAATAAAAGAATCGTTAGACACAAATAATTACCAACTATAGGGATATGTAAAATAGACACACCACCTCAATAGCAAAGATACAAAAATGAGTCCATACTTGATATATTAACAGTGAAAAAAAACAGATAGTGTGCCCATAAAATATCTCCAAATCTGCAATTAATCAAATGCACAATTAATATCAAAAAGGCTCAACACTGGCCAATTTTGAACACAAGCATTATAATTAAACTTGCAACATACTAAATGCAGATAAGAGAAAAACATAAGTAAAAAAGCAATTCAATATCTAGTGTTGACCTGCATAGCATTTTTAACAAATTATGTCAGACTAAATTAATCAATCACATCAAAAGCAATACTAAAATATTTTTATAATGACAAAAAAATAAAAAGTAATAATAAATGATGACTCTGATTTTACTTTTTAATTTTGATTTTTTAATATATGCGTGCTTACATGTATATGCTATGGTGTGTGTATGTACGTACGCATATTCCTGATGCATATATGTATCAGAGATATAGACATATTTGTTAACATTATTATGCAATTTCTATTATAGGTATTCAAGCTAGGTGTGGTCTATTAGATCCAGTTATTTATAAGGAGGGACCCCTTATTATTAATATGGGTATCACTGATTTTGGTATCACACAACACAATATTTGCAAATGTTTATGGTCAATGATATATATTAGTACTTGGTTTTTATTATATTATGCATATATGTGTTCAATCTAAATTGCATTTATTATTACTTTTTTTTTTTTTGTCATTATAAAAATATTTTAGTATTGCTTTTGACGTGATTGATTAATTTAGTCTGACATAATTTGTGAAAAATGCTATGCAGGTCAACACTAGATATTGAATTGCTTTTTTACTTATGTTTTTCTCTTATCTGCATTTAGTATGTTGCAAGTTTAATTATAATGCTTGTGTTCAAAATTGGCCAGTGTTGAGCCTTTTTGATATTAATTGGGCATGTGATTAATTGCAGATTTGGAGATATTTTATGGGCACACTATCTGTTTTTTTCTCACTGTTAATATATCAAGTATGGACTCATTTTTGTATCTCTGCTATTGAGGTGGTGTGTCTATTTTACATATCCCTATAGTTGGTATTTATTTGTGTCTAACAATTCTTTTATTGCCATTCTATCTATCCCTCCAACCACAGTCTTTGCCTTTCACACGCCCCCTATTTGGCTTTCAACCAATGTTTGTTTAAATTTTGTTACGGGCATTTTCTATCATGCCTGTTTCAGCTGGGGGGGGGGGGGTGTGAGCAGTCGTTGTCTGTGATTGGTTAAGGTCCGTTATAAGTAGAGCAGGCTTTTAAATTGTTAGTAACAGCCTGATGAAACAACCTGTAAGTTTGAGAAACGCGTTGCTGTACTCTAAATTTGTTTTAACCTTTTATTCTGGTCTCAATAAATTGTTGAGTTTTTAAATATCACCTGCTCTACGTTTGGCATTTGTTGCTTAGTTCCTTGAACTGTCATTCAAATTGCTGGGATACCACCTCTGTGACTGGCTACTTCGTGGACGGCTTCTACTGTGACATCCGGTCCTGCGTCATTGCTGATTAGTCACCGGCATTCACATGCAGGATTCTGTGGTTTCATCTGTCGAGTGACTTAAGGTCCCGTTCTCCGCTGTGAGGCACACTTTTGTGCCGCTCTCCATGTGAGTACCCCTCCAAAGGGTTTGTGATTGTTCTGTCTCACCCTTTGTGCAAAATGATATTGTTCCATGAGGCGCCTCTGTTTTCTGTATCTACAGGTTCTCTACACCACAGTAAAGCACCATGACCTAGCAAAACATGATCCGATAACTATATAAAGTGAGAAAGAGGAATGGTGTGAGTGCTAGCTGGAGGGTAATCTGCTATCTGTTCCTTTAAGGGATCATAGATTCCTCTATAATGATCCAAAAGATGTACAAAGAAAAAGAAAATGTGGAACAGATGCGCTCCAAAAACTGGAGCTTACTATACAAAAATATATATTAAAGTGATATTCCAATAAAAAATATATACATATAAGTATCCTGTGATTGTTGGTGTTAAAAGTGAAAAATTTATATTTATATTAATAAATAACTAAAAATAAAAATGTGTCAATGTGTTCTAATTAATAAAGCCAATCTATGTGCACTCAGAATGTATTCTTCTTAAATGCTATGGTTCAAACATCTAATGTAAGCATGTGACAAATACGCAAAAAGAGTATATATATATATATATATATATATATATATATATATATATATATATATATGTATAACAGATTTATTTAAAACATAAAATTGCTAATATAGCACACTAGAAATGAATTTGATAGATGCCGGCATCAAAATGATTTAAAATATATTAAAAGTGTGTAGCCATACTAGATAATCCTATACACATCAATGTAACATTGTTATACTTAGAAAATGACACTTTTGTATCTAAGGTAGTACTTTCACAAGATGTGCCGCCCACTTTATTTTCACTAGAGACTTGTTATGAACTAAAATAGTTTGTTGGTTTATAGCGTTCTTACAGTGTTCACGGGGTGCACATAGGGGGGCGGGGGCGCGTGCAGGGGGAAGGAGAGACTGCTACACTATGGGGCATCAGGGTGAAAGGGAAGGAGGGAGAAGGGTTTATATGTATTGGGAAAGGGATCTGGGAGGGGGTAGGGTATTGAGGGGGGCAGCTACACTACAGAAAATGGGGTTTTAATTTTTTTATTTTGAAAGGACAAAGTTTTAGTACACTGGGTACTAGCAGACAGTTGCCAGTACCTAATGACGGCCAATAGGTCGAGGAGGGAGGCTTAGAGAGCTGTTTGGGGGGGGGATTAGGGAGGTTGGGGGGTAATAGGGTTCCTACACTTCAGAAAAAATAATTTAAAAAAAAAACGCCTTTATTTTTATACTGGCAGACTTTCTGCCAGTACTTAAGATGGCGTGACAATTGTGAGGTGGGGAGGGAAGAGAGCTGTTTGAGAGGGGTCAGGGAGGGATCAGGGGCGAGATGTGTCAGGTGGGAGGCTGATCTCTACACTAAAGCTCAAATTAATCCTACAAACTCCTTACAAGCTACCTAATTAACCCCCTCATTGCTGGGCATAATACAAGTGTGGTGCGCAGCGGCATTTAGCGGCTTTCTAATTACCAAAAAGTAATGCCAAAGCCATAAATGCCTGCTATTTCTGAACAAAGGGGATCCCGGATAAGCATTTACAACCATTTGTGCCATAATTGCACAAGCTATTTGTAAATAATTTCAGTGAGAAACCTAAAGTTTGTGAAAAAGTTAACAATTTTTTTATTTGATCGCATTTGACGGTGAAATGGTGGCATGAAATATACCAAAATGGGCCTAGATCAATACTTTGGGTTGTCAATTAAAACAAAATATATACATGTGAAGGATTATTCAGGGATTCCTGACAGATATCAGTGTTACAATATAACTATTGCTAATTTTGAAAAAAAAAAATGGTTTGGAAATTGCAAAGTGCTACTTGTACTTATTGCCCTATAACTAACAAAAAAAGCAAAGAACATGTAAACATTGGGTATTTCTAAACTCAAGACAAAATTTACAAAATTATTTAGCATGGGAGTTTTTTGGTGGGTGTAGATGCTTAAGAGATTTTGGGGTTCAAAGTTAGAAAAAGTGTGTTTTTTACCATTTTTTCATCATATTTTATAATTTTTTTATAGTAAATTATAATATATGATGAAAATAATGATATCGTAAGAATTTCCATTTAATGGTGAGAAAAACGGTATATAATATGTGTGGGTACAGTAAATGATTAAGAGGAAAATTACAGCTAAACACAAACACCGCAGAAATGTAAAAATAGCCCTGGACCCTAACGGTAATAACATTTAAAAATGGTCCGGTCACTAAGGGGTTAATCTTCAAACAATAAAACAAAAACACTTACAGGTATCCTGGTGCTAGCAATGTGTAGAAGGGCAGTAGCCTGGGTACTGTATTGCATGCCACATGCCAATAAAATCTATTTGCATGGCACCTTACACTGTCAGAAAAAATGTGCAAAAATTGTACCTTTAGGGGTACAACAGCTTGTCATTGGGACAGTACCCTCAAAGGTAAACCTGCTGTACCCTTTAAAATGGGTACAAATTGGTACCCTTGCAGATTGTATCTTTCAAAGGCAAATATACAGGGAGTGCAGAATTATTAGGCAAGTTGTATTTTTGAGGATTACTTTTATTATTGAACAACAACCATGTTCTCAATGAACCCAAAAAACTCATTAATATCAAAGCTGAATAGTTTTGGAAGTAGTTTTTAGTTATAGCTATTTTAGGGGGATATCTGTGTG
This sequence comes from Bombina bombina, assembly GCF_027579735.1. NCBI lineage: Eukaryota > Metazoa > Chordata > Amphibia > Anura > Bombinatoridae > Bombina > Bombina bombina. The sequence goes on along the minus strand of NC_069504.1, from coordinate 608,145,797 downwards.
TGCAGGTGACTATTACTGTGCATAATTATTAGGCAACTTAACAAAAAACAAATATATACCCATTTCAATTATTTATTTTTACCAGTGAAACCAATATAACATCTCAACATTCACAAATATACATTTCTGACATTCAAAAACAAAACAAAAACAAATCAGTGACCAATATAGCCACCTTTCTTTGCAAGGACACTCAAAAGCCTGCCATCCATGGATTCTGTCAGTGTTTTGATCTGTTCACAATCAACATTGCGTGCAGCAGCAACCACAGCCTCCCAGACACTGTTCAGAGAGGTGTACTGTTTTCCCTCCTTGTAAATCTCACATTTGATGATGGACCACAGGTTCTCAATGGGGTTCAGATCAGGTGAACAAGGAGGCCATGTCATTAGATTTTCTTCTTTTATACCCTTTCTTGCCAGCCACGCTGTGGAGTACTTGGACGCGTGTGATGGAGCATTGTCCTGCATGAAAATCATGTTTTTCTTGAAGGATGCAGACTTCTTCCTGTACCACTGCTTGAAGAAGGTGTCTTCCAGAAACTGGCAGTAGGACTGGGAGTTGAGCTTGACTCCATCCTCAACTCGAAAAGGCCCCACAAGCTCATCTTTGATGATACCAGCCCAAACCAGTACTCCACCTCCACCTTGCTGGCGTCTGAGTCGGACTGGAGCTCTCTGCCCTATACCAATCCAGCCACGGGCCCATCCATCTGGCCCATCAAGACTCACTCTCATTTCATCAGTCCATAAAACCTTAGAAAAATCAGTCTTGAGATATTTCTTGGCCCAGTCTTGACGTTTCAGCTTGTGTGTCTTTTTCAGTGGTGGTCGTCTTTCAGCCTTTCTTACCTTGGCCATGTCTCTGAGTATTGCACACCTTGTGCTTTTGGGCACTCCAGTGATGTTGCAGCTCTGAAATATGGCCAAACTGGTGGCAAGTGGCATCTTGGCAGCTGCACGCTTGACTTTTCTCAGTTCATGGGCAGTTATTTTGCGCCTTGGTTTTTCCACATGCTTCTTGCGACCCTGTTGACTATTTTGAATGAAACGCTTGATTGTTCGATGATCATGCTTCAGAAGCTTTGCAATTTTAAGAGTGCTGCATCCCTCTGCAAGATATCTCAGTATTTTTGACTTTTCTGAGCCTGTCAAGTCCTTCTTTTGACCCATTTTGCCAAAGGAAAGGAAGTTGCCTAATAATTATGCACACCTGATATAGGGTGTTGATGTCATTAGACCACACCCCTTCTCATTACAGAGATGCACATCACCTAATATGCTTAATTGGTAGTAGGCTTTCGAGCCTATACAGCTTGGAGTAAGACAACATGCATAAAGAGGATGATGTGGTTAAAATACTCATTTGCCTAATAATTCTGCACTCCCTGTATACTTTTGGTGACTAGATTGGACCTCAGTCCTATGGTACCATATTGTACCCTTAAAAAATGGTGCAAATTTGGCCTTTTAAGGGTACTGCCCCAGTGACAAGCCCTTTGTACCTCAAGATGGCAATTTTGTACTCAACACAGCATATTGCAAATGTTGTTCCATTAAATGTTTTATATAAAATTCAAATATGTATTCATTTAATGTGTACTTTTTCAGGCAGTAGTACAATAGCCACACTGCAGCTTAAAAAAAAGTTTGTATACTTAAAGGGACATTATACACTCATTTTTTCTTTGCATAAATGTTTTGTAGATGATCTATTTATATAGCCCATAAAGTTTTTTAAAAAAAATAAATGTATAGTTTTGCTTATTTTTAAATAACATTGCTCTGATTTTCAGACTCCTAACCAAGCCCCAAAGTTTTATGTGAATACCGTCAACTACCTTCTCCAGCTTGCTCCTGTTTGTGTAAAGGGTCTTTTCATATGCAAAAGAAGGGGGAGGGGGGGGAGTGTCTTATTTGCCACTTGCAGTGGGCTTTCCAACTACCTTTTCAACAGAGCCAAACTGACAGCTTCTAAGTAAGTTTTTAAACAGTTTTATACTGGATTTTTATATCAGTATCTGTGCATCTTATTCTTTATAGTAGTGTCTATTACATGCAGTTGTAGCCATGTAGCAATTCCAAAGACTGCTACAGAACCACTTGAATGAGCCAGGGTAAACAACCAGTCCCAAAAAGAGCTACTCAATGTGTTTTATATCGCTCTGTACTAGAATCTAAAAAATACCCCATTTAATTTAGGGTGACATGCCACATAAAACATAAATATATAGAAAACATATAGAAAACAACATAATAATAAAATATAACTGTAACGAAAAGAAGGGGGATTCGGGGGAGGGATAAACGATAAAACTCACAACTATACATTGAATTGTCACTCTATGCAAAATATATGCAAATGAGTATATTTCCCCAGTACACATTTTGGTGATGAACCTTCTACCAATAGATGGAGCTGTGTTACACATGTCAAGGAACTTTCAACCAACAGTTGGCGCTATGGCAAGTCACACAATGTCCATGTATGTGACTGGGGAACGGTTACAATTTTATTTTATTTTTTAAAAACAAGTTCTTAAACAGCTCTTGTTTATTTTATAGAGTTTAAAACATATATTTTTTCTTTGCAATTTTAAATAATACATTTGCTTTATGTTTAAGAGTTAACATCTTGATGCTCTAAATATAAATATTAAAATGTTAAGTGCTTGTTTGCTATTTAGAACCAGCAACACAGTATCATTGAATATATGGGTTATTAAAGGGACAGTCTAGTCAAAATTAAACTTTCATGATTCAGATAGGGCATGAAAATTTAAACAACTTTCAAATTGATTTCTAAACCGTTGAAAACCGCCTCTTAGCTCAGAGTATTTTGAAAGTTTTTTTTAACAGTTAGACAGTACTAGTTCATGTGTGTCATATAGATAACAATATGCTCACTCCCATGTAGTTATTTAGGAGTCTGCACTGATTGGCTAAACTGCATGCCTGTCAAAAGCACTGAGATAAGGGGGCAGTCTGCAGAGGCTTAGATACAAGGTAATCACAGAGGTAAAACATATATTAATATAACTGTGTTGGTTATGCAAAACTGGGGAATGGGTAATAAAGGAATTATCCATCATTTTAAACAATAACAATTCTGGTGTAGACTGTCCCTTTAAGTTATTTTTTTTGCTTTGCCCATTTCTTGCATATTACCAACAACAATTGAACATTATTATTTTGCTGTACAACATGTATGTTGCATTAATTTTGGGTGACTGACAGTTATGTGAATATGAATAATTGAGCTGTACAAATGATATGGACTTGCAGGGTTTGGCAGCCTTGAACCACCCATCCCCTCAACCTTTTAGTCACACAAGTGATTGTACCTTTTTGGGGGGATTAACTAGTACAAACATGGACCCTTTGACAGTTGGAAACATATTTGTACTTTATTTACCACTAAATGGTACATATTAGTTCCTTAAGGTGTAATTATGATCCATTGAGGGTACAACCACAGCAGTTGTACCCTAAGTGTTAACAAACGCACCCCCACCGTACCCTTTTTTCTGACAGTGTAGATGAGCATGCCTATTTGTGCTAACTGTGCTCTAAAATGTATTCTTAGATTTTTAGAGTGATCTGAGATACCAGATTTAATTTTGGAAATGTGTGATGGATTAGGAATAGGCTGGAAAAGAAAATATTTATAACTTTTTGGAAAAGCATGGAAATTCAGTGGAGGGGAAATTCTTTGGTGCTGGAATTAGGTTCTCACTCAAACATTAGCAGGGGTTTTCCTTTTTAAATGTTCACTTAAAGGGACAAAAAACCCAATTTTTTTTCTTTCAGATAGATCATGCAATTTTAAGCAACTTTCTACTTTTCTCCTATTATTAATTTTTTTTCGTTCTCTTACTATCTTTATTTAAAAAGCAGGAATGTGATGCATAGGAGCCGACCCATTTTTGGTTGAGAACCTGGGTTATGCTTGCTTATTGGTAGGTAAATGTAAGTCTCCAATAACACTATCCATGGTGCTGAACCTAAAATGGGCTGGCTGCTAAGATTTACATTCCTGCTTTTAAAATAAAGATAGCAAGAGAATGAAGAAAAATTGATAATAGGAGTAAATTCGAAAGTTGCTTAAAATGTCATGCTTTATCTGAAGCATGAAAGAAAAAAAAATGGGTTTGTGTCCCTTTAAGTGAACATTTAAAAAGGAAAACCCCTGCTAATGTTTGAGTGAGAACCTAATTCCAGCACCAAAGATTTTCCCCTCCACTGAATTTCCATGCTTTTTCAAAAAGTTATAATAGAAGTAAATTAGAAAGTTGCTTAAAATTTCATGCTCTATCTGAGTCATGAAAGAAAAAAATTGGGTTCAGTGTCCCTTTAAAGAGACATTCAAGTCAAAATAAATGTTTATGACTTAAAGGGGCACTGAACCCAATTTTTTTTCTTTCGTGATTCAGATAGAGCATGCAATTTTAAGCAACTTTCTAATTTACACCTATTATCATTTTTCTTCGTTCTCTTGCTATCTTTATTTGAAAAAGAAGGCATCTAAGCTTTTTTTTTTTTTTTTTTTTTTTTTTTTTTTTTTGGTTCAGTACTCTGGACAGCACTTTTGTATTGGTGGATGAATGTATCCACCAATCAGCAAGAACAACCCAGGTTGTTCACCAAAAATGGGCCGGCATCTAAACTTACATTCCTGCATTTCAAATAATGATACCAAGAGAATGAAGAAAATTTGATAATAAGAGTATATTAGAAAGTTGCTTAAAATGTCATGCTCTATTTGAATCACAAAAGAAAAAAAAAAATGGCCTAAACTTTGAGAGGAAGTAACCATATTTTTCTTCAGGTTACCATACACAACGTTAATTGACACTATATATATGTGTGTGGGGTGTCATCCGCGTACTTATGGAAATAAGGTCCTATTAATGGTCCTAGATGTCTTAGATGACACAACAATCTTCAAAAATTTAAAATGAAGAACAGAGAAGTTTGGCTATTACGGTTATTCTTTACTGTATTATTATGATGTCTAGACCTGAGATATTACTTGTACCTTTATTTGCCAAGTATGTACTGCTGTGTTATGCTTCTTCAATAAAAAGAAAACTTAATATTGAGAAATATTTTTTCTTACCTGGGGCTTAGTCTTTTTTTCAATTGACTACTTGTTCAAATTGCAGGCTGTCTTAGGCTTGCGGGTGCGCTTAATGCTACACTTTATTGCATCATTCTTGGCTCAAATTTTTTTTGGCGCGAAGATCCTTCCTCAGACATTGACACTGACAAATTTACTTATTTATTTAAAAGTATATGCGTTCTTTGTTAAAAGAAGTGTTAATTACTTTGGATATTGAGGAAGCTTGTCCTCTTGATATTAAAACCAGTAAACATTTAAATGCTGTTTTTAAACCTACTGTGGTTACTCCAGAGGTTTTTCCTATTCCTGATGCTATTTCTGACATGATTTCTAAGGAAAGGAATAAGCCAGGAACTCCTTTTAATCCTTCTGCAAGGTTTAAAAAATTGTATCCTTTACCAGCAATTGCAATAGAGTTTTGGGAAAAGATCCCCAAAGCTGATGGGGCTATTTCTACTCTTGCTAAACGAACCACTATTCCTATGGAAGATAGTACTTCCTTTAAAGATCCTTTAGATAGGAAGATAGAATCTTATCTAAGGAAAGCCTAGTTATATTCAGGTCATCTTCTTAGGCCTGCAATTACTTTAGCTGATGTTGCAGCTGCTTCAACTTTTTGGTTGGAGAATTTAGTGCAACAAGAATTGGATTCTGACATATCTAGCATTGTTCGCTTACTGCAACATGCTAATCATTTTATTTGTGATGCCATTTTTGATATTATCAAAATTGATGTTAGATCCATGTCTTTAGCTATTTTAGCTAGAAGAGCCTTGTGGCTTAAATCTTGGAATGCTGATATGACATATAAGTCTAGATTGCTATCTCTTTCTTTCCAAGGTAATAATTTATTTGGTTCTCAGTCGGATTCTATTATTTCAACTGTTACTGGGGGAAAGGAGTTTTTTTGCCTCAGGATAAAAAACCTAAGGGTAAATCTAAGGCTTCTAATCATTTTTGTTCCTTTCGTCAAAATAAGGAACAAAAACCTAATCCTTCCGCCAAGGAATCTGTTTCCAATTGGAAGCCTTCCTCAAATTGGAATAAATCCAAGCCTTTTAAGAAACCAAAGTCAGCCCCTAAGTCCGTATGAAGGTGCGGCCCTCTTTCCAGCTCAGCTGGTAGGGGGCAGATTAAGGTTTTTCAAGGATGTTTGGATAAATTCTGTCCAAAATCAATGGATTCAGAACATTGTCTTTCAGGGGTACCGAATTGGGTTCAGAGTAAGACCTCCTGTGAGGAGATTTTTTTCTCTCACACATCCCAGTAAATCCAGTAAAAGCTCAGGCTTTCCTGAAGTGTGTTTCAGATCTGGAGGTTTCAGGGGTAATCATGTCGGTTCCTTTTCAGGAACAAGGCCTGGGGTTTTATTCAAATCTATTCATTGTCCCGAAGAAAGAAAATTCATTCAGAAACTTGTGTTGTTTCTTCGAAAACATGGTTGGAGGATCAATTTACCAAAAAGTTTTTTGATTCCTCAGACAAGGGTCACCTTTTTAGGTTTCCAGATAGATTCAGTGTCCATGGCTCTGTCTCTAACAGACAAGAGACGTTTGAAATTGGTTGCAGCATGTCGGCGCCTTCAGTCTCAGTCATTCCCTTCAGTGGCTATGTGCATGGAAGTTTTAGGCCTCATGACTGCAGCATCGGACGCGATTCCTTTTGCTCATTTTCACATGAGACCTCTCCATCTTTGCATGCTGAATCAATGGTGCCGGGATTATACAAATATATCACAATTAATATCCTTAAATCCCAATATTCGACACTCTCTGACCTGGTGGTTAAATCACCAGCGTTTACTTCAAGGGGCCTCTTTTGTTCGGCCAACCTGGACTGTGATCACAACAGATGCGAGTCTTTCAGGTTGGGGAGCTGTCTGGGGATCTCTGATAGCACAAGGAGTTTGGAAATCTCAAGAGGCGAGATTACCAATCAATATTTTAGAACTCCGTGGAATTTTCAGAGTTCTTCAGTTTTGGCCTCTGTTGAAGAGAGAACCGTTCATTTGTTTTAAGACAGGCAATATCACAATGGTGGCATATGTCAATCATCAGGGTGGGACTCACAGTCCCCTAGCTATGAAAGAAGTATCTCGGATACTTTTTTCAGGCGGAATCCAGCTCTTGTCTAATTTCTGCAGTTCATATGCCAGGTGTAGACAATTGGGAGGCGGATTATCTCAGCCATCAGACTTTACATCCAGGGGAGTGGTCTCTCCACCCGGATGTGTTTTCTCAGATTGTTCAGATGTGGGGTCTTCCAGAAATAGATCTGATGGCCTCTCATCTAAACAAGAAACTTCCCAGATACCTGTCCAGGTCCAGGAATTCTCAGGCGGAAGCAGTGGATGTGCTGACACTTCCTTGGTGTTATCAACCTGCTTATATCTTCCTGCCTCTAGTTCTTCTTCCGAGAGTGATCTCCAAGATCATCATGGAACAATCGTCTGTGTTACTGGTGGCTCCAGCATGGCCCCACAGGTTTTGGTATACTGATCTTGTTCGGATGTCCAGTTGCCAACCTTGGCCACTTCCGTTAAGGCCGGACCTACTGTCTCAAGGTCCGTTTTTCCATCAGGATCTCAAATCATTAAATTTGAAGGTATTCAAATTGAACACTTAGTATTAAGTCATAGAGGTTTTTCTGACACAGTAATTAATACTATGTTACAAGCTCATAAATCTGTCTCTAGGAAGATTTATTATCGAGTTTGGAAGATTTACATTTCATGGTGTTCTTCTCATAAATTCTCTTGACATTCTTTTAGAATTCCTAGAATTTTACAGTTTCTCCAGGATGGTTTGGATAGGGGTTTGTCTGCAAGTTCCTTGAAGGGACAAATCTCTGCTCTTTCAGTTTTATTTCACAGAAAGATTGCTAAACTTCCTGATATTCACTGTTTTGTACAGGCTTTAGCTCGTATTAAGCCCATCATTAAATCAATTTCTCCTCCTTGGAGTCTTAATTTGGTTTAGAAGGCGTTACAGGCTCCTCCGTTTGAGCCTATGCATTATTTGGACATTAAACTACTTTCTTGGAAAGTAGTGTTCCTTTTGGCCACTTCTTCTGCTAGAAGAGTGTCTGAGCTATCTGCTCTTTCTTGTGAATCTCCTTTTCTGATTTTTCATCAGGATAAAGCGGTTTTGCGGACTTCATTTGAATTTTTACCTAAGGTTATGAATTCAATCAACATTAGTAGAGAAATTGTTGTTCCTTCTTTCTGTCCTAATCCTAAGAATCCTTTGGAAAGATCCTTACATTCTTTGGATGTGGTAAGAGCTTTGAAATATTATGTTGAAGCTACTAAAGATTTCAGAAAGACTTCTAGTCTATTTGTTATATTTTCTGGTCCAAGGAAAGGTCAGAAAGCCTCTGCTTTTTCCTTGGCCTCTTGGTTAAAGCTTTTGATTCTTCAAGCTTATTTGGAGTATGGTCAAGCCCCGCCTCAGAGAATTACAGCTCATTCTACTAGATCTGTCTCCACTTCGTGGGCTTTTAAGAATGACGCTTCAGTTGATCAGATTTGCAAAGCAGCGACTTGGTCCTCTTTGCATTAATTTACTAAATGCTACTGTTTTGATGTCTTTGCTTCTTCTGAAGCAGTTTTATTTAGAAAAGTTCTTCAGGCAGCTGTGTCAGTCTGATTCTTCTGCTGATGTTTTAAGTTTTTCTTTTCTTCATGAGAATAACATATTTTGGGTTGTGGATTATTTTTTTCAGCATTTGGCTTTTGTTTATTTTTATCCCTCCCTCTCTATTGACTCTTGCGTGGAGTTCCACATCTTTGGTATTTGATATCCCATACGTCACTAGCTCATGGACTCTTGCCAATTACATGAAAGAAAACATAATTATGTAAGAACTTACCTGATAAATTCATTTCATTCATATTGGCAAGAGTCCATGAGGCCCACCCTTTTAATGGTGGTTATGATTTTTTTTGTATAAAGCACAATCATTCCAAATTTCTTTGTTGATGCTTTTTACTCCTTTCTTTATCACCCCACTACTTGGCTATTCGTTAAACTGAATTGTGGGTGTGATGAGGGGTGTATTTATAGGCATTTTGAGGTTTGGGAAACTTTGCCCCTCCTGGTAGGATTGTATATCCCATATGTCACTAGCTCATGGACTCTTGCCAATATGAAAGAAATGAATTTATCAGGTAAGTTCTTACATAAATTATTTTTTTCTATGCACAATTTCTGGGGAACAAGATCCTACTGAGCATGTGCACAAGCTCACAGGGTATACGTATACAAGTCTGTGATTGGCTGATGTCTGTCTACAGGGGGCGCAATATGGGAGAAAAAATAAATTTGTCAGAAAAAAATAGACTGCTAATTTGAAATTCGGATTGGGTGTTAAATCATTGCCTTTTTATTATGCATGTGTTAATTATGCAATTCTACTGCATTGAGTGATCATTTAATGAAAATGTAAACTCCTTTCACTCCCTCCCCATTTAAAAAAAAGAAAAAAAAAAGGTTTAATTTAAGAGGTTTTGGGTAAAGAAGCATAACCATTGTTTTCAGCTTTGCTACCTTACATGAAGTGTTTTTTTTTTTGGGGGGGGGGGGGGGTGTATAGTTTAATTTAACTTACATCAAGTAAGCACTTAAACACTTGCATCTAAATGTTTAAGTGAGAAATTAAAATTAGCCATTGACATGTATTTTTGCCTGTGAATATACACACTTCTTTTTTGTTGTTTTTTTAACTCCCAGTGGAAACATGTATTGCATTTTATAACAGGCATTCGTTATTTTCTTAATGTTCACAGAGAGCTAGCATTACCAGACCTATCAATATCATCTTTACTTGTAGGAACAAATAGAGTACCTGAAAATGATGCAGGCGGCTTCATTTAATTTCTGTTTACCTTCTGCTAATAAGTGTTTCAAGCAGTCTGTGTTTTCTTTTTGTGTTAATGTATGCAGGTGTGACAATTAGTTTTATTAGCTGTGCGCCATGGAATTACATTTACTGAGCTCTCTGCATTTGTTCAGCTTGCTGTCCTAAACGTGAATAATGGCAGCTGCAGAAGACATAATTATGTGGGACTTATTATTAATCATCTCAGGTCTGCTATCTAACTCAGACCATTATGTGTCACATATCCTTCCATTTGTCATGCCATTTTCTAACACTAAGTAAGTGTATGCAGCTGCTCCAGAAATCCTTTCAGCTATCATGCCCTAATGGCAAATTTGATCACATTAAAGCATTGAACTCCAATAATCACTGGAAATACATAGTGTGGCACGCTGGATCACAGCATAAGTAACAACACAGAGGCGAGATGTAGACCTAATGAGCTTTATTCTTTTATCTATACCCATTTTATCAAAATAATATACAATTATACCTTGCACTTTCATGATGGCTATATGAGAGCCTAATGGTGGAGTATTTAAATATGAATGATATCATCATATAAAACACCCTTTGCAATTGAAGCTGATTTTAGCAAGACCAATTTGACTTGGATTTTGTTTTTTAGGGAAAGAGCATTTCAAACTTCATAAAATCAAGGATCTGAACAAAGAAATCAGGGCCGGCTACTTTGAGGGTATTGTTATGTGATGCAATCATTTATAGACAATATAAGGTTTGCCGTTCGAGAAACTCAAGACTGAAAAAATGAAAAAAATAAGTGCACATATTTTATCTGTGTATCAACAGATATAATCAGAAAAACAAACAAACAAATATTCAGTGCATTTTGAATCACTGTGTATTATTTAAAGTAAAAGTACACAATTGATATGTTCTTCATGAAAACAATGGTATTACAAATCGTGTTGTCATATATAATGCCTTAAAAATATACACAACAATTTTAGTGACACTAAGGAATAATTTTATTGACACTAAGGAATAAAACTGTTGTGTTCATGGGGACATTAAATTATTATAAGAATGCATAGTAATGGTCAGCAATTTATGAAACCTTTAATGTTACAATTTTTTTACAACTTTGCGTAGCTACTACTCTGTGTTCACCAATGAACATTCTGACAGCAATGTGATTTTTTTTCTCCACCAATCATCACTACAGCACTAAGAGTTGCGCATAACATGCAGTTACTACTTTATTATATCTGGATAAAGATTTCTCAGAAACAGAGAGCTAAATACAGGTTTGATACCAAGTGTAGAGTCAAAATCAGTAATCAAAGAATATCAGGAAATGCCAGGGTTAAAACCAACTGAGCAGAAACAGCACAAATTCAGCAGAGTCCAGATCCAAGAAAAAGGGTCAGGTTATTACAAAAGCAGTCCTTCCAGACTTCACAACTAAAGGGCAATCCAAAGACATGAACAAGAGACCAGACCGAGTTAAAAAGCAGTCAGCATGTAACAGAACTAACAGGCCGAGGCTCAATATCAGGGCAGGGAGTGTTTAGGGAAGTAGGCTTAAAGGGACAGTCTAGTCAAACATACACTTTCATGATTAAGATAGGGCATGCAATTTTAAACAACTTTCCAGTTTACTTTTATCATCAAATTTGCTTTGTTCTCTTGGTATTCTTTGTTAAAAGCTAAACCTAGATAGATGCTAATTTCTAAGCCCTTAGAAGGTTGCTTGTTATCTTAGTGCATTTTGACTGTTTTTCACAGCTAAACAGTGAGTGTTAGTTCATGTGTTCCGCATTGATAAACATTTTGCTCACTCCTGTGAAGTTATTTATGAGTCAGAACTAATTGTCTGTAAAAAGAACTGAAATAGGTAGGCAGTATGCAGAGGGTTAGATACAAGGTAATCGCAGAGGTAAAAAGTATATCAATATAAACGTGCTGGTTATGCAAAACTGGGGAATGGATAATAAAGGTATTGTTTACTACTAGTGTTACATGACTTTGATGCAGGTCATGTGTAGCTAGTGCTGCTGATTGGATCAACATCAGTTCCCGCTTAGGACCTGCAGTGCTCTGCAGGTCCCGAACGGTATTACTTTTATGGCCCTTTAATATATAAATATAGAGATAATATATTTTGTGCTCTCAAAGCTGGTATGCATTGCCCTGAGTGATACGTTTTATTTTTTTTAAATATAATGAAAGTAAAATACAAGTTTAAGACTTAATCCACATTAACTAACGGCTAGATTTAGAGTTCTGCGGCCAAAGGGGTGCGTTAGCTACGCATGCTTTTTTTTCCCCGCACCTTTTAAATACCGCTGGTATTTAGAGTTCACAGAAGGGCTGCGTTAGGCTCCAAAAAAGGAGCGTAGAGCATATTTACCGCAACTGCAACTCTCAATACCAGCGTTGCTTACGGACGCGGCCAGCTTGAAAAACATGCTCGTGCACAATTCCCCATAGGAAACAATGGGACAGTTTGAGCTGAAAAAAAACCTAACACCTGCAAAAAAGCAGCGTTCAACTCCTAACGCAGCCCCATTGTTTCCTATGGGGAAACTCTTCCTAAGTATGCACCTAACACCCTAACATGTACCCGGAGTCTAAACACCCCAACCTTACACTTATTAACCCCTATTCTGCCGCCGCCGCTATCGCTGACCCCTGCATTTTATTATTAACCCCTAATCTGCCGCTCTGTACACCGCCGCAACCTACGTTATCCCTATGTACCCCTAATCTGCTAATCTGCTGCCCCTAACACCGCCGACCCCTATATGATATTTATTAACCCCTAATCTGCCCCCCACAACGTCGCCGCCAGCTACCTACAATAATTAACCCCTAATCTGCCGACTGGATCTCGCCGCTACTCTAATAAATGGATTAACACCTAAAGTCTAACCCTAACACTAACACCCCCCTAAGTTAAATATAATTTAAATCTAACGAAATAAATTAACTCTTATTAAATAAATTATTCCTATTTAAAGCTAAATACTTACCTGTAAAATAAACCCTAATATAGCTACAATATAAATATTAATTATATTGTAGCTATTTTAGGATTAATATTTATTTTACAGGCAACTTTGTAATTATTTTAACCAGGTACAATAGCTATTAAATAGTTAATTACTATTTAATAGCTACCTAGTTAAAATAATTACAAAATTACCTGTAAAATAAATTTTAACCTAAGTTACAATTAAACCTAACACTACACTATCAATAAATTAATTAAATACAATACCTACAAATAACTACAATTAAATAAACTAACTAAAGTACAAAAAATAAAAAAGAACTAAGTTACAAAAAAATAAAAAAATATTTACAAACATTAGAAAAATATTACAACAATTTTAAACTAATTACACCTACTCTAAGCCCCCTAATAAAATAACAAAGACCCCCAAAATAAAAAAAAATGCCCTACCCTATTCTAAATTAAAAAAGTTCAAAGCTCTTTTACCTTACCAGCCCTGAAAAGGGCCATTTGCGGGGCATGCCCCAAATAATTCAGCTCTTTTGCCTGTAAAAAAAACCATACAATACCCCCCCCAACATTACAACCCACCACCCACATACCCCTAATCTAACCCAAACTCCCTTTAAATAAACCTAACACTAAGCCCCTGAAGATCTTCCTACCTATGCCAGGTTCACCGATCCGTCCTCCGAAGTCTTGATCCAAGCCTCCGAAGTCTTCATCCAAGCCCAAGCGGGGGCTGGCGATCCATAATCCGGCTGAAGTCTTCTATCAAGCGGCGACTGAAGAGGTCCAGAAGAGGCTCCAAAGTCTTCATCCTATCTGGGAAGAAGAGGAGATCCGGACCGGCAACCATCTTGATCCAAGCGGCATCTTCTATCTTCATCCGATGACGAACGGCTCCATCTTGAAGACCTCCAGCACGGATCCATCCTCTTCTTCCGACGTCCAACTGAAGAATGAAGGTTCCTTTAAGGGACGTCATCGAAGATGGCGTCCCTCGAATTCCGATTGGCTGATAGGATTCTATCAGCCAATCGGAATTAAGGTAGGAAAATTCTGATTGGCTGATGGAATCAGCCAAACAGATTCAAGTTCAATCCCATTGGCTGATTGGATCAGCCAATCAGATTGAGCTCGCATTCTATTGGCTGAGTGGTCACACACTGGTCATCAGTGGGACTATCAATCAACCACAAGAGCTCCACCATCCTCATCACTTGGATGAGCTCCACCATCCTCATCACTTGGACGAGCTCCACCATCCTCATCACTTGGACGACCTCCACCATCCTCATCCCTTGGACGAGCTTCACCATCCGCAGATGGAAATATAGCAGAAACTACAGCTGCACCTCAAGCACCTCAAGCACCATCAGATGCAGCTGAACCTGCCCCACAAGGACCATCAGATGCAGCTGAACCTGCCCCACAAGAACCAGCAGATGCAGCTGAACCTGCCCGACAAGAACCAGCAGATGCAGCTGACCCTGCCCCACAAGCCACTAGAAGCCCTGCTGCTCAAGAGCCTGTGGATGCATTGTATTCTCCCCTGGGTGAGGAATACATTGCACTCCAGAGGAGGCTCATAACAAGCACTGAAAGCATACAAAGAGGCCAAGAGGGGTTCTTCAGGAACCAAGAAAGGTTCATCAGGAGCCAAGAGAGGATACAACAATGTAGCATAGAGCTGCAGAGGGACATGGCAGCATCGTTCAGAACCAGTCACAGATGATGCAAATTCTATTTGATATGCAGATGCAGATGGGCAATAGATGTAGAGAACAAAATCAACTCTTGGGTGTGTTGGTTGAGCACTTTACACACCAGCAGGACACTGCCTCCAGCCTATCATCTGTGGCCAGCACATCAGCAGAAACACCAGAATCTTCTAAAACAAGGAAAACAAGGAAATCCACTACAGGCACCGCAGCTCCCTCATCCAAGAAGCCAAAGAAAGAAATATTCTATGTCCAGCAACTGAATATAGCAAGTATGTCCAGCAACTGAATATAGCAAATATGTCCATAAGATTTAAAGGGATAGGAAAACCCAAAAATGTATTTCATTATTTGGATAGATCATGCAATTTTTTTTTCCAAACTTTATTTATTCACCAAGAGGGGTTTTACATGAACCAACAGCCACATAAGTTTTTTACATTCATAAGT
Organism: Bombina bombina; assembly: GCF_027579735.1. Taxonomy (NCBI): domain Eukaryota; kingdom Metazoa; phylum Chordata; class Amphibia; order Anura; family Bombinatoridae; genus Bombina; species Bombina bombina. The sequence goes on along the minus strand of NC_069504.1, from coordinate 608,130,644 downwards.
AATCTTGTAACATTCTGTTAGATACAAAACTTTGATGATATTTTATAGTTCCTTAATGGATTCTTGATAGTTCTGTTCCAACATGACAAGGATGTCACAGGTCTTGTTATCCCCTCTCATTTTCCACTTTTTCTTCAAAACATTATAAACAATAAACAACAAATAACTACAATTTCTAATAAACCAAAAGTTAAAGTAAAGTTCTGTACATCAATAAGTCTGACCATACTTACCCGAGAAGCCCGCGGACCACCAGCCCCAGAGCACCCTTCTTAAGTAACTTAAGTGTAGGTGTGAATATGTTCTGCACCTAGGCAGTCAGTGTGTGGGTATTCGAGAAACACCATTTCCCTTTAAGATTTTCTTTTAAGATAAATTCACTGTTCCTGAATGGATATAGGACTCTCTCTCTGACTTTAACCGGTAGGTGTAACAGATATAGTTCCCATTTTTGATAAACCTGGATATTCTCTTTTCAATATTCCCCCTAACATCTGCCTGTTCAATAAGCATCTGAGTATGCAACCTGGTAAGGAATTTCTGAAATGGAAGAGATTTCTTGTCTACCCAATGCTGCAATATCTATTGTCTTGCAGTTAGAATAGTTATGTTAACTAGAGTGTTTTGCTTCTGTGTGTCTATGGCGGGGAGCAAGAATACCACTTGCTGTGCCGAGAGATATATCTCTGTCTTTGTCACTTTTGTTAGCCAGTATGCTATCTTCTTCCAAAACCATTTTAGTTTGGGACAATCCCAAAACAGGTGTATCCAATCAGGTTTTTCTATTTTACATTTAGTGCAGACATTTTCCACATCTGGTACCCACTTGGATCGAAGGGCCGAAGTAATGTATGCTTGGTGAAAAATTTTTGTGTGTGTTTCTCTCAGGTTTGCTGACAACGTCATGTTTCTGACTACCTCAAAACTAGATGTTATTTGTTCAGGAGCTATTTCTATGTCTCTGCAGGTGGACCATCTCATAGATATTTTTTGGATGGCAAGATTGTCATGATGTTTAAGAATGAGGTCATATGTGTTCGTTAGCTTGTATATGCCCTGTTTAGCCAACAAGCATATAGTAGTGACATGGTTATTTTCTAGTGTGAGCAGGCCCTCTGACTTTAATTTTGTGATATAGGGGCATATGTATCAAGCTCCGAATGGAGCTTGATGCCCCGTGTTTCTGGCGAGCCTGCAGGCTCACCAGAAACAGCAGTTATGAAGCAGCGGTCACAAAGACCGCTGCTTCATAACCTGTCCGCCTGCTCTGAGCAGGCGGACACACATCACCGGAAATCAACCCGATCAAGTACAATCGGGTTGATTGACACCCCCCTGCTGGTGGCCTATTGGCCGCAAGTCTGCAGGGGGCGGTGTTGCACCAGCAGCTCTTGTGAGCTGCTGGTGCAATGCTGAATACGGCGAGCATATTGCTCGCCGTATTCAGCAAGGTCTGGCGGACCTGATCCGCAGTGTCGGATCAGGTCCGCCAGACCTTGATAACTAGAGGCCATAGTGTCTACACTGAAGGTATGCAAACCTATGTGTGTTTGGCATCCGATAGGTGTTTTGTAAGTCCTGAAAGGAATGAATGTGTAGTGTTAATGGGTTAAAGAACTGTCCTATTGTTGTGAGGTGTTTTTCTTTCCAAGTCTCAAATACTGCTGTGGTATATCCTGGTAAGAAGGATAAATTACCTTGGATAGGAAGGAATTTGCTAGTCTTAAATTTTATTCCCCAAAACCTACACAACTTTGCCCATGCTCTCAAAGGATCTCTAAATAGAACATGATGTTGGGTTTCAAGTGGTAGTGAGTTTAGCTTTGTGTGAGGCAGGAAGGCCAGGCGTATCGGATGTATGAGACCTGATTCTAACGCAGGAGTTGTGAATTTTCCATTCCCTACTAACCAGTCCAGTACTATCTTAGTCAAAGTCGCCCAATTATACCACAGAATGTTTGGGAGGTGAAGCCCCCCTTTAGTAAATGGCATGACTAAGCTGAGCCTGTTTATTCTTTGCTTTTTCCCTTTCCATATAAATTTGCCTAAGGCCGTTTGTATATTCTTAGCGTCTCGGTGTGTTATCATTAACAGAAGCATCTGTAGTGGGTATAGTATATTAGGTAGGGTTATCATTTTAAAAAGGTGTATCCTGCCTGTCAAGGACAAAGGAAACATGTTGCGCACTTTTAGAAGAGTGTTGCTGATATTTAACGAGTACAATTTATTTGGATCTACATGTATATGAATGCCCAGATATTTGAACATTCCATGGGGGGTAGTTATCAACGCGTCTACTTTACCTGCCTTCGCCAGTCCAATACGCCCGCCTAAGCTCGCCTACCATCGCCGCCGCGGACCTTCAAAATTTCGCCTAAGTTATCAAAAAAGCTGTCAAAAAGCCGCGCACCAAGTACGGGGCGATGAGCAGTGGACTGTGAGAGTTATCACTCATCCGATCTCGCTGCTCTTCGACTTTTTGACAGCTTTATTGATACCCCTGTCACTAAGTACCCACACTAACTACACTGTTCTACCCCCAATACCGGCGCCCCCGGAGCCCCCCGCAACTCCATAAAGTTATTAACCCCTAAACCGCCGCTCCTAGACCCTGCCGCAACTCTTATAAATGTATTAACCCCTAAACCGCCGCTCCCGGACACCCCCGCCACCTACATTATACCTAGTAACCCCTATCCTGCCCCCCTATATCGCCGCCACCTATAATAAAGTTATTAACCCCTATCCTGCGGATCCTGGACCTCGCCGCAACTAAATAAATAGTTTAACCCCTAAACCGCCGCTCCCGGACCCCGCCGCAACCTATATTAAACTTATTAACCCCTAATCTGCCACCCCTACACCGTCGCCACCTATAATAAATTTATTAACCCCTATCCTGCCCCCCCCTACACCGCCGCCACTGTAATAAAATTATTAACCCCTAAACCTAAGTCTAACACTAACCCTAACACCCCCCTAACTTAAATATTAATTAAATAAATCTAAATAATATTTCTCTTATTAACTAACGGCTAGATTTAGAGTTTTGTCTGTAACGACCCGAAAAGCTAACGCTGGCTTTTTTCTGGCCGCACCATAAAAATAACTCTGGTATTGAGAGTCCACATAAAGGCTTCGTTAGGCTCTAAAAAAGGAGCGTAGAGCATATTTAACGCAACTTCAACTCTCGATACCAGAGTTGCTTACGCAAGCGGCCAGCCTCAAATACGTGCTCGTGCACGATTCCCCCATAGGAAACAATGGGGCTGTTTGAGCTGAAAAAAAACCTAACACCTGCAAAAAAGCCGCCTTCAGCTCCTAACGCAGCACCATTGTTTCCTATGGGGAAACACTTCCTACGTCTGCACCTAACACTCTAACATGTACCCCGAGTCTAAACACCCCTAACATTACACTTATTAACCCCTAATCTGCCGCCCCCGCTATCGCTGACCCCTGTATATTATTTTTCACCCCTAATCTGCCGCTCCGTAAACCGCCGCTACTTACATTATCCCTATGTACCCCTAATCTGCTGCCCCTAACACCGCCGACCCCTATATTATATTTATTAACCCCTAATCTGCCCCCCACAACGTCGCCTCCACCTGCCTACACTTATTAACCCCTAATCTGCCGAGCGGACCGCAACGCTATTATTATAAAGTTATTAACCCCTAATCCCCTCACTAACCCTATAATAAATAGTATTAACCCCTAATCTGCCCTCCTTAACATCGCCGACACCTAACTTCAATTATTAACCCCTAATCTGCCGACTTGAGCTCACCACTATTCTAATAAATGTATTAACCCCTAAAGCTAAGTCTAACCCTAACACTAACACCCCCCTAAATTAAATATAATTTTAATCTAACGAAATTAATTAACTCTTATTAAATAAATTATTCCTATTTAAAGCTAAATACTTACCTGTAAAATAAATCCTAATATAGCTACAATATAAATTATAATTATATTATAGCTATTTTAGGATTAATATTTATTTTACAGGTAACTTTGTATTTATTTTAACCAGGTACAATAGCTATTAAATAGTTAAGAACTATTTAATAGTTAAAATAGTTAAAATAATTACAAATTTACCTGTAAAATAAATCCTAACCTAAGTTACAATTAAACCTAACACTACACTATCAATAAATTAATTAAATAAAATACCTACAATTACCTACAATTAAACCTAACACTACACTATCAATAAATTAATTAAATACAATACCTACAAATAACTACAATGAAATAAACTAACTAATGTACAAAAAATAAAAAAGAACTAAGTTACAAAAAATAAAAAAATATTTACAAACATAAGAAAAATATTACAACAATTTTAAACTAATTACACCTACTCTAAGCCCCTAATAAAATAACAAAGCCCCCCAAAATAAAAAAATGCCCTACCCTATTCTAGATTACTAAAGTTCAAAGCTCTTTTACCTTACCAGCCCTGAACAGGGCCCTTTGCGGGGCATGCCCCAAGAAGTTCAGCTCTTTTGCCTGTAAAAAAAAACATACAATACCCCCCCCCCAACATTACAACCCACCACCCACATACCCCTAATCTAACCCAAACCCCCCTTAAATAAACCTAACACTAAGCCCCTGAAGATCTCCCTACCTTGTCTTCACCTCACCGGGTTCAGCGATCGGTCCAGAAGAGGGTCCGAAGTCTTGATCCAAGCGGAGCAAGAAAAGGTCCTCCATCCGGTAGAAGTCTTCATCCAAGCAGGGCAGAAGAGGTCTTCCATCCGATTGAAGTCTTCATCCAAGCAGGATCTTCTATCTTCATCCATCCGGAGCGGAGCGGCAGGATCCTGAAGACCTCTGACGCAGAAACATCCATCCTGGCCGACGACTGAACGATGAATGACGGTTCCTTTAAATGACGTCATCCAAGATGGCGTCCCTCGAATTCCGATTGGCTGATAGGATTCTATCAGCCAATCGGAATTAAGGTAGGAATATTCTGATTGGCTGATGGAATCAGCCAATCAGAATTGAACTTGATTCTGATTGGCTGATTCCATCAGCCAATCAGAATATTCCTACCTTAATTCCGATTGGCTGATAGAATCTATCAGCCAATCGGAATTCGAGGGACGCCATCTTGGATGACGTCCCTTAAAGGAACCGTCATTCTTCAGTTGGACGTCGCCAGATGAAGATGGGTCCACGGTGGAGGTCTTCAGGATGGAGCCGGTCCTCATCGGATGAAGATAGAAGATGCCGCTTGGAAGAAGATGGTTGCCGGTCCGGATCTACTCTTCTTCCCGGATAGGATGAAGACTTTGGACCCTCTTCTGGACTTCTTCAGCCATCGGATGATGGATGTCTAGCCCCCTCTTGGGTTGGATGAAGATATCAGAGCCAGGACGGATCGGTGAACCTGGTATGGTGAAGACAAGGTAGGATGATCTCACTTCAGACACGACTCTAAAGACCGGAGTTAAAAAAATCCCATTGAAAAGATAGGATACGCAATTGACGTAAGGGGATCTGCGGTATGGAAAAGTCGCGGCTGAAAAGTGAGCGTTAGACCCTATTTTGAGTGACTCCAAATACCGGAGGTAGCCTAAAACCAGCGTTAGGAGCCTCTAACGCTGGTTTTCACGGCTACCGCCAAACTCCAAATCTAGGCCTAAGTTAATCCTATTTAAAACTAAATACTTACCTTTAAAATAAACCCTAATATAGCTACAATATAAATAATAATTATATTGTAGCTATCTTAGGATTTATTTTTATTTTACAGGCAACTTTCAATTTATTTTAACTAGGTACAATAGCTATTAAATAGTTTTTAACTATTTAATAACTACCTAGCTAAAAGAAATACAAAATTACCTGTAAAATAAATCCTAAACTAAGTTACAATTAAACCTAACACTACACTATCATTAAATTAATTAGATAAATTACCTACAAATAACTACAATAAAATACAATTAAATAAACTAACTAAAGTACAAAAAATAAAAAAAGCTAAGTTACAAAAAATAAAAAAAATAAGTTACAAACATTTAAAAAATATTACAACAATTTTAAGCTACTTACACCTAATCTAAGCCCCCTAATAAAATAACAAAGCCCCCCAAAATAAAAAATGCCCTACCCTATTCTAAATTAAAAAGTTACCAGCTCTTTTACCTTACCAGCCCTTAAAAGGACCTTTTGCGGGGCATGCACCAAAGAATTCAGCTCTTTTGCCTTTAAAATAAAAATACAACCCCCCCAACATTAAAACCCACCACCCACATACCCATAATCTAACCTAAACCCCCTTAAATAAACCTAACACTACCCCCCTGAATATCATCCTACCTTGAGTCGTCTTCAGCCAGCCGACCACCGATGGAACCGAAGAGGAGATCCGGAGTGGCAGAAGTCATCATCCAAGGGGCGCTGAAGAAGTCTTCCATCCGATGAAGTCATCATCCAGGCGGCGCTGAAGAAGTCTTCCATCCGGGCGATGTCATCTTCCAAGCGGCGTCTTCAATCTTCTTTCTTCCAGATCCATCTTCATCCCGCCGACGCGGAACATCCTTCTTCCCTGATGGACGACGACTGAATGAACGTTCCTTTAAGGGACGTCATCCAAGATGGCGTCCCTTCAATTCAGATTGGCTGATAGGATTCTATCAGCCAATCGGAATTAAGGTAGGAAAAATCTGTTTGGCTGATTGAATCAGCCAATCAGATTGAAGTTCAATCCGATTGGCTGATCCAATCAGCCAATCAGATTGAGCTCGCATTCTATTGGCTGTTCCGAAGAAGTGAGTGTAGGGTTTCTGTCAGGCTTTGGTAAAATGCAAATATTTGCGTCTGTGAAACGTTTATCAGGCTGGGTATTATTAATTAGGTAGTCTGTGTATAGGGAAGCCAGTATGAGGCTGACCTCTTCATCTAAAAGTTTATAATATGCGGCTGGGAGCCCATCAGGGCCCACTGCCTTGCCCAGTTTCAGCTGTTTAATCGTTTTAGACACCTCTCTTGCCGTCACTGGGGCATTCAAAGTGTCTCTCTGTGCTTCAGTGAGTGATGGGGTTGTGATTTCCTCCCAGAATTTGCGTTTATTTTCCACATTAATGTGTTGTTGGGAGTATAGTGATTTATAGTATTCAACAAATTCTGCAATAATTTCTTTTGTGTGTGTCACTAAATTGGATTGTGTTTGAATTGAACTTATATAGGGTCTAGGATTGTGTGCCTTTACCATTCTGCCATTCTGGCTAGTAGCTTGCCTGCCTTGTTTCCGTGTCTGTAAAATCAGCCTTGTCTATGGATATTGTTGTCTTTTTGGATCAGATAGGTGTCTCTAGCTTTCTTGAGGTCATGATATGTTTGTCTCGTGACAGAAGAGGGATTCAAAAGGTAGTTATTGTAGGCCTCTGTGAGTCGTGAAATAAACTGTCCATCTATTTTTTTAGATAATTTATTAAGGTGGGCAGTATGTGAAGTAATGTGGCCTCTCATAACTGGTTTAGAAGCATGCCAAAATAGGTCAAGGTTTGATACATGTTGATTATTATCTGTTACGTACTGTGTCCATGCCTGTTTGAGACTTTGTCTAAACTCTACATTTTCATAGAGATAGATAGGAAACCTCCAAGATCTATTTGTATGTTCTTGTACCACCGGCCGGAGCTCAAAATGAATCGGGGTGTGGTCTGAGATTGTGATTTGTCCAATACTCGGTGAGTGAATTTGAGGTGTTAAAGCTCTAGACATCAGGAAGTAGTCAATACGAGACAGTGTGTTGTGTGATTTAGAGACACATGTATAGTCTCTATGGTCTGGGTGTTGTGCCCTCCAGTGATCTACTAAGTCAAGGTTCTCTCTAAACATGTTCATTACATGTGCCTCTCTCTTGTATCGTGAAATATCACCTATGGATGCACTAGATATCCTGGGCTCCTTGAATCTATCTAAGGGCACCGTTTGTGCCAGGTTAAAGTCGCCCCCAATGATTAATAGTGAGTTGTCATAAGTGGACAGTTTTGACAATAGTTCATACCAGAAGCTGGGGCAGTAGGCATTCGGGCCATACACATTGCACACCATGTATGTAAGATTCTGAATATGCATTAATGTGATTATATATCTACCCTTGCCATCTGTCACTGTGTCTGTGAAAGATATTGAGAGTCAATTCCTAACCAAAATGGCTACACCACATTTTCTACCCTCCATTGGCATATAAAGGACTTGGCCTAACCATCTAGATTTTAGCTTTTCATGTTCTACCTGGGACAACCTAGTTTCCTGAAGTAAGGATATATCTGTGTGCATTGTGTTAAGATGTTGTAAGATCATGTTTCGTTTAGCTGGGGAAGTTATTTCCCCAATATTCCATGAGGTTATCTTAAAAGTGGTAGCCATATTGATAGGTCTTGCTTTGAAATGTATGTATCATCAGAGGCCAGATGTAGCAGTTAGCTATAAGTGTGGGTATATTGTGCATATGTAGATAGCTCACTGTGTGTATATGTCCATGATGCTCACCAGGGAAGGCAGATCCGCAAGCTCCCCAGGTCTCACAGCTTGGCAGTAGAAGTGAACCAACCAGAGCACAAAGGTCTGTTAACTCACACTTTCCATGGCATAGTGGACCTAACTTCTGTATAGGATAAACAAATACACGTATCAATACCTCAAATAAATACATTTGTAAGGATTGGTTTTGTATAGTACACATTGTGACAGTCATCTCCCGGGGTATTAATGGTCACAGGTGTATAGTGGTATTAGTAATACTAATATCTTGCTTAGGCCCAACCGTAGTGCAGAACAAGCAGGCTCTCAGGACCTGCATAGGCAAAGGAGGGGATGGTGGCGCGAGACGAACAGCTTGGTGTTTCATCAGAGATGTAACATTATAATTGAAAATTACTATTGTCAAAAAAGAGATGACAAACTCTAGTGCAGTATGTGATAAGGGTAGCATAGGAGGTGAAGCCTAGCTAATAGTTCGTGAGTTACCTGTAGTTGGCCCAAGATATGACAACCTATCTAGTCCTGAACTGTCAATCATATAGGAGAAGATGTAAATGTATATGGTCGGTGTACATGTGTAGGTCAGTCCTGGGGCAATTCCCATGTTTTAAGCTAAATTTAACCCATAAGGGGTCCCACCTTCTTGTGTGGGGTCAGCAGTCATCGCCAGAAGGGTGTATTTACAATCAACGGTCATAGAGGTGTAGCCTGTAAGAAACAATATATCTGCATCGACATTGTAGGATATAGCAATAAAAAATTATCGTAGTTCGGCCAAACCATGAAACAATAAAACATAAGTACTTATGCAAATAATACAAACCAATGCAATAACATTAGAGAAAATAAAAACAGAAACATGAACTCTCTTGCTCATCTATCTCCTCCCCTCTAAGCGAGAGGCGGAAGAGACCGCACATACATATGATACAATTACCCAAACATGTGTCCAGGTATGAAGAAATTTCCATGGCAACCTATCTGCCATGAGAGCTGTCCAGAAAAGTCCCCCCGCACCTGGGGGTTGTTGTAGTGTTGATCTCTCCATAAGAAAATGGAGATGGTTGATGGACTGTTTTCCTTTGCTCAGCGGACATCACCTTGATCTTCTGTATCCAAGTAGGCTTGTAAATCTTTAGGGGTACGGAAAAACCTGTTTCCAGTTGGTGTCTGTACCCTCAACTTAGCTGGATAAAGCAGGGAAGCCTTTCTCCCCTCCTTATACAAGCGGGAATACAGAGGAGCAAAGTCCTTTCACATCTTGGTCACCTCTGCAGAGAAGTCCTGAAAGATCAAGAGCTTTTTTCCTTCAAATATCAGGTCTCCCTTGTGAGCACGGTATGCCCGCAGCAGTGCAAGCTTTTCCTGATAATTGAGGCACTTAAAAATTACTTGGCGGGGTCGGGAGTTGGATGTTTCCAAGCCATTATCTGGGCCTATGCAGTGAGCCCGTTCTATATCAAACGGGAGGTGGTCTGGGTTTATTTTTAGTGCTTTGGGAAGTGTCAGTGCCGTAAATTCCAGCAAGTCTTTGCCTTTTACAGTTTCAGGGACCCCTATTACTTGGAGGTTATTTCTCCGGCTACGGTTCTCGAGGTCTTCCACCTTCTCCTGTAGTGCCTGATTCTGGCGTAAGAGCTGTCTCACTGATACAGTTGTTGATTCTTGTCTATCTTCTACATCAGATATTCGCTGCTCTGCTTGCGTAATTCTCGTGGAAAACTGGTGAACCTCGCTGGTAAGGGTGTTCACCCCTGCCTGAAGGGATTCCATTTTTGGTAGAAAGAAGGATTTAATCTCCTGGAGCAAAATGGATGAGTCCATGATAGCAGGGTCTGGGGCCTTGGGAGAAGACGGGGAATCTGCATGTATTTCCGCAATAGCCTTTCTTTTATCTAGTTGTTTATTTCTAGAGGTCATCTTTCCCGTCAATGAGTTGGAAGCAGATGAGAAGTAATGATCTTACCTCATACAAAAAATTCTCTGCTAGGTGTTAGTCAGCAACAACAAATATCAAATGCAATATCTCTGAGAGACCACAAGATAGTGATATAGGCCTTAGTTATTGCAGCTGCAGACTGCTTGGTAGTATGATGCTGGGTTCCTCTACAACTTTTCTGTGCCAAGTTGGTAGGATTCTTATTATAGTGTTTTGAGCCCCAGAGATATAAGTATATGTGTATATATAGCCTTTGAAGTATGTGACAGGCCCACTGAGTTTAGCACCAGCAAGGTATAATATGCAACAAGGAGTCCTTTTTATTGACATGCACATTTATGCAAGTTAATGGTAATGGAGACCTGGGTCCAAATGTAACATATAATAGATTTCCTAGGCAATGTCTCTATATAAAAACTGCCCAATATGTGTTTATATAATAATAAGGCAGGATTAGAGTGCTTTTGTTTTTGCTGGTCATGCGTACTTCCCACGTGGTGCTTGTTATACAAGCTTCTTACCGGTCTCCTGTAACAGCAGTTTGTGAGTGGCTATTGCAGCCTGGAGTATCTCCTGTAATGCAGGGGTAAATGCGGTCCCCCGTAGCCTTCCCAGAGTCAGATGCAGCATTCTTTGGGCTCCGTCTGAGCCGGTGTAGGTGGTGCAGCAAGGAGGATTTCTCCAAGATGGCGCCCATGAATGGCATGTTTTCGCGCAGTATTGCGCAGTTTAGTGTCCTCCCGGAGCAAGGGCGATCTCCAGCCCTTCACAATATTGGCCAGTTGGGGTTCACAGGGCAAGTAACCCAACAAGGCAGCGTCGTGGGAGAGGCGGCTGGCATCGAGATATATCAATTTTAATGCTCTGAATTGCGGAGCTCTTTTCCTCTGCTGCCAGCCGTTAGCTCCGCCCACCGGACGTCCCAGATCATACAATTTTAAACAACTTTTAAATCTACTTCTATTATCAAATTTGAATTTGCTACATTTTTTGTTATCCTTTGCTAAAGGAACAGCATTGCACTACTGGTAGTTAGCAGAACACATCTAGTTAGCCAATCACAAGAGACAAATGTGTGCAGGCACCAATCACCAGCTAGCTCCCACTAGTGTAGGATATGTGCATATTCTTTTTTCCACAAGGGATACCAAGAGAACAAAGCACATTTGAAAATAGAAGTGAATTTAAGTTTCTTAAAGGGACAGTCTAGTCAAAAATAAACTTTCATGATTTAGATAGGGCATATAATTTGAAACAACTATATAGTTCATGTGGCTATAGATAACATTGTGCTTACACCCGTGGAGTTACCTTGGAGTCAGCACTGATTGACTACAATTCAAGTCTGTCAAATGAACTGAAATAAGGGTAATCATAGAAGTAAAAAGTGTATTAATATAACTGTGTTGGTTATGCAGAACTGAGGAATGGGTAATAAAGGGATTATCTATCTTTTTAAACAATAACAATTCTGGTGTAGACTGTCCCTTTAAAATGACATGCTCTGAGGCATGCAAGTTTAATTTTGACTATCCTATCCCTTTTTTGTTCTTACCATTAGTTGCTAACTTTATAAAGGACATGCCATCAGGCCTTTACATTTTCAACTATCATAAAGAATTACCACGTGGTATGTTATCTAAAAGTGCATTGTATAACTGATCTCATGAAATTACCTTGACAACCATTATTGCTCTCAAAAGTGCTGAAAGATTGTTATTATTCTTAGCTATAAGCATGACCATGTTTTGCAGTCTCCTGTTTGTAGTTTTGCCATTCATATGTTTCAATTTGCAGTATGTTTCTACATTTCATTATCCCATAGTCTCCTGCAAATACAGATATTATTGGGCTAATGTTCATTATCTGTAGTGACATGGTACTGTATGCAACATTTCCTTACAGTGACAGGCTGTTTAACAAAATAACAATGTGCTATCATTGCAGAATCCAATTATATATATTTACAATGTGAAATAATAGTTGGAAATAAATGCTGTTGTTTTTTTTCTGTGCCCAAGAAGAAAATCCCCAGTAGGTAAGGAACACCCACATGTTCTATTAGCCATTTAAAATGGAAATAATATATTATAATATATTTTTCATGGAAATCAGTGCTTCAAAGGTTAAAATTTACGTTTGATCACTGAGCAAAAACAACTTATAAAGAATTTCAGGAGATTTGCTACTCATAAGTGTCAGAGGAAGCAAATCACAGACTACAAAGCAGAAGTCAGTTATCCGCTATAGGATGTTTCTGTATAGAATTAAATAAACTTGCAGGCTACTTTGACAATAGCAGAACTCAGTTTGTCAGGAAGAGGTAATTTTATTAGGTCCATTTACTTCCATATTACAACAGCAACCTATATTCCTTTTCCAGCCAATAAATGTAAAATAAATTAACGTTGAATGTGTCTTGATGCATTAAAATTATTGATAGTGTATACTGTACTTCTACTAAAGCCCGTGTACACAGGCCATTTTTTGCAGTATAGCGGTCCCACCCCTTGCTTTTTCCCCCCTCTCTTTTGATTTCACTCCCCCCTCTCTTTTGCACTCTCTCCCCCTTTCCTTTGCACTCTCTCTCCCCTCTTTTGCTCTCTCCCCTCTTTGGCTCTCTCCCCCCTTTCTTTTGCTCTCTCTGACGCCCTCTTTTGTTCTCTCCCCCCTCTTTGGCTCTCTCACCCCCTCTTTGCTCTCTCTCCCCCCTCTTTGGCTCTCTTTCCTCTTTTGCTCTCTCCTCTTTGGCTCGCTTTCCTCTTTTGCTCTATCTCTTTCCCCTCTTCGGCTCTCTCTCCCCCCCTTTGGCTCTCTCCCCCCCTCTTTGGCCCTTCTCCCCCCCTCTCGTGCTCCCTCTCTGGCTCTGTCTTTCAAACCCTGTCCCTTTCCCTCTCTGGCCACGCCCCCATAGTGGCACCCCACCCGGCCACGCCCCATCGCAGCAACGCCCGTCGGCCACACCCCTTGTCGCACCCAGTCACGCCCCCGTCGCACCCGATCACCCCCGATCACAACGCTCCCGTCGGCCACGCCCCCTGACACTCCGCTTCAGCCTTGCTCTGTGCTGAGTGCTGAGTGTCAGGATCCAAACGGCCAGGTATGTTTGTCACGTGCAGTCTCTACTGTGCATGACTGCATCTGACAAACATACTTGGCCATTTATTATATAGGATGCCTTCCAACTGTCCCTATTTGAGAAGGACAGTCCCGAATTCTGAGGCAAACTTTACAACTTTCTCTGCCTTTTTAAATATTTAAATATTTAGTATTTCTCTTATTAGGGTTTACATACGTTTAGAAAACAGGCATTGATTTAGAATGTTCATAATGTGGTTTTAAAGTGATAGATGCCATAATTTTTTATCTTTCTGGAGTTCTAACTTTACAGATAATGCCCATGCCTTAAAGCACTATATGGCAGCTGTGTATGTAACAGTGTCTGTAACATTTTTATATATACGCTGCTTAAAGGACAACTCAATGCAGTAGAATTATATAATTAACAAGTGCAAAATAAAAAGACAATGCAATAACACTTACTCTGAATTTAAAATAAGCAGTAGATTTTTTTCTGACAAATTAATTTTTTCTCCCATTTTCCGGCCCCCTGTACCATGTGACAGCCCTGAGCCAATCACAAACTACTATACGTATACCCTGTGAGCTTGTGCACATGCCCAGTAGGATCTTGTTCCCCAGAAAGTGTGAATGTAAAAAGACTGTGCAAAATTTGATAATGGAAGTAAATTGGAAAGTGTCTTAAAACTGTATGCTCTTTCTGAATCGTATAAGTTTGCATTGACTTGAGTGTTAAGATCTAAGCACACTCTCAGTATGCTCTAATAAAAGGGAACTATGTTTCAGTAGATATAGAATGTATGTGTGTCCTCTGGTTGGCACTCACTGTTGAGTTGTTGTTGTTCTTGTATGTTCTGTTCTGTTTAGGGGTTCTGACCTTGATGTTATTTTGGAGTTTTCTGTGTTGTGGTAGATATAATGTTAAAGGGACACTCAGGTTTTATTACATTTTCATGATTCAGATACAGCATGTAATTTTAAGCAACTTTCCACTTTACTTCCATTAAAAAAAATGTGCACAGTCTTTTATATTTACACTTTTTTTGAGTCACCAGCTCTTACTGAGCATGTGCAAGAACTCAGACTATACGTATATGCATTTGTGATTTGCTGATTGCTATCACATGGTACAGGGGGAGTGGAAATATACATAACTTTGAAATGTGTTAAAAAAGAATCTACTACTCATTTGAAATTCAGAGTAAATGTTATTGTATTGTCTTGTTATCTTGCATTTGTTGATTATGCAAATCTGCTGTGTTTACTGGTCCTTTAACATTAATTTTGTGTTTCAGGTAAGCCCCCAATTTGTGTTTGGATTCTTGCTCATTCCTTCATCCATTTGGCATCCATCAGGGCATTTGCAGGGTGGTCAGTTGGGGATTCCTCAATACAAGATCATTGTCTAGTGGTTGGATTGGCGAGGCATGGTGTGGCCTGACCTACCGGCATTGATGCAAAATGTTCATCCAAGGTGGGGGAAGCCTGACGTGGTCCTTCTTCACAATGGGGGAAATTTGAGGGCGGTTCCAACGAATGATTTAGTTAAAATGTCATCAGATTTAGGCTGGTTGAGAACCTGGTTGCCAGGGGTTAAAATTGGGTGGTCTATGGCCCAGTCAGTGGGCAATTGAGTCGAATGACGGCTACTGCAAAGGGGGCAACATCTCCAGGTGTGAGCCTGGGAAGGCCTCAGTTTGGTATGAAACAGGCTGAAAATCTCCTATTTGTTGTTTATGACTGAGAGCCTTGTAGCCAGGCTCCACTCTGTCAGCAGGTCTGAACTATGACCAAAAAGCTAAAAAAGGAAGGAAATAAGTAAGCTCAACCATACATAATACTAAATACTTTAAACAATTTGAACCATTGGAAAATTAGGATGTGCAACCTGGTAAGTCAATATTCAAAACAGAAAAAATAGAAAAGTGGCTATACCGGTATGAGGTATGACCAAAAAGACCAGGAACTGAGCACCCTCCTTAAATAAAGAACAACAATTATATATTATACCTAATAGAAAAGTTTATATGACTTAAATAATAAATACAATTATAGTATATACATGTACAGACATACACATAAGGCACAGAGACACACATAAAAGACAACACATGGGCCCCTCATTCAGCTCAAAAATGACTAAGCCGGCAATAGAAAAAAATGTCCAATACTAGGTGTATTACTAAAGGTACAAAATATTTAACTGGGCTACTTAACAGCTACAGTTGTAAATCCATGTAAGAGCGCTTGGTTGCTAGGTCAATGATGAATTCACCAGTGGTAGTTAATAACAATGAAAGTTAGTTGCAGTTTCAGACATACAAAGCAACACAAGTAACAAGTAGCAAAGCACGGTTGCATCCCCCCACCTGTTATTGCCATCTTGCAATTCCGCTATCTAAGTTGTCCCTGTGCGGAGGAGTAGTGAGTGAGGCCTGCATCATCTGACTGTTCAATACTGAGGGAGAGGTATTTGAGTCTCCTGGACATGGTATGAATTCCTGTTTGTTTATCTATGGATGCCAATGTGGTAATTAAAACCTCTCCCTTTCTTTACCACTCATGTGGATACCCCACACAGGGTTATAGCGGATTGTTACATTCGCTATCATAGTGACGCTGCATGCTTTTGTAGTTCATGTCTGCTTGAGCACTTAAGCTTGAATACTACATGACTGGCTAACTTTTTCATGACTGCTTTGCTACTTGTTACTTGTGTTGCTTTGTATGTCTGAAACTGCAACTAACTTTCATTGCTATTAACTACCACTGGTGAATTCATCATTGACCCAGCAACCAAGCGCTCTTACATGGATTTACAACTGTAGCTGTTAAGTAGCCCAGTTAAATATTTTGTACCTTTTAGTAATACACCTAGCATTGGACATTTTTTTCTATTGCCGGCTTAGTCATTTTTGACCTGAATGAGGGGCCCATGTGTTGTCTTTTATGTGTGTCTCTGTGCCTTATGTGTATTTCTGTACATGTATATACTATAATTGTATTTATTATTTAAGTCATATAAACTTTTATTTTTGATATAATATATATTTGTTGTTCTTTATTTAAGGAGGGTGCTCTGTTCCTGGTCTTTTGGTCATACCTCATACCGGTATAGCCACTTTTCAATTTTTTCTGTTTTAAATCTGAACTATGACCATCTATACAGAAGTTAATTTAGTACCGTATTGTTCTTATGATTATTTTACTAGCCTTATGATGAAAATTTGCCATTCTGTTCTTATGCCTGCGTGAATAAAATTTAATCTTTGGGGGTTTTAATTCATCTTTGTTTTCAGTGTTTTATTCTGTTAAGGTTCTTGTCAAGGATTGGTTATTTTGCTGCTATATGAAAGGCCATTTAATCCTTTATAATAAGATGCTAACATGTATTAAAAGAGGCATTGATGCAAGGGAAAAAGCATAATTCTGTCACTATATAATTCCCTTGCAACAGTGGTGTCTTTAGGGGGTGTAGGGGGTGCGGTCCTCACCGGGTGACACTCTCATGGGGGGTGACACCACCAGTCAAATATCTGATATCTTAGTTCAGTAGTATACAGAACCATGGCTAGCAGCTCAGACTGTCAAGTGAGCCCAGCAAACACCCCTTCCCATCATTGCTCCCTTCCTCCCTCCACCTGTGTAAGACTGATGTTTGTGTTTGAACCGGTGTGGTGGAGGGGTGACCCAGCAACAATCTGAGGTATATGCATCAAGCATCAGCAGGTCCCGCCCCATCCTTCTCTCCCCTGTGTGCAGACATCCAGGAAGTGATTTACTGCATGTTTTTGAAGCAGAAGCACGACACCATGCAGCAGAAGGTAGGGGGCTGGCTTTTGTCTCATGCATTGGTGTTAGAGTTTAAGGTGTGGGACTGTGCTTGTCACAGAGGATGGAGAGTACTTTCTTTTCTATATATAGTTTTTTTCTTATATATAGTTTTTTATTAAGATTTTGTATGCACAAATATAGACTTGATGGAAAACACTGATGACTTGTAAATTAACAAACATTTTAGTACAACTACACTGGTGATGTAAAAAGTAGTTTAAATATACATGACATTTGGGAAAAAAACTTTTTACCCAATTATCACAAATCGTATGTACTTGAAACTAATCACTGTGACACGTAGTAAAGAAATAAATAAAACATAGGTATAGTTAATCCTTTGCAAACAAAACAATTAGCATAGCTTGTGTGTGTCTATATGTTATATAGAGAAAGTATAAAGCTAAACAAAACAAAAAATATTTTGAACATAACACTGATGCAACTTATTTATATGTCAAATAAGCTAGATATATGCTCTTTTTCTATCTCTATATTTGTTTATTTTCTCCTATGTCCTTCTCCCATGTTCTTCCCTCTCTCTTCCCTTCCCCTTCCTTTATCTTAAATATTATAATAACCAAAAAAGTATTTAGCAGAACATTTTCCTCCAAGACACCAGGATGGAGACTTTCAATTAACTCTCTCACTGCTGGCTTTGAACAGATTAATAAAGACATCATTTTGCATATAGTGTTATTTGGGTACAATGGAGAATTTAAGCTATGATGAAAGGCTAGTCAAACCTGGTCTGTTTTCTCTAGAAAAAAAGGTGCTTGATAGGTGACATAATTATATATTCAAGGCCCATATACAGAGATGGCAGAAGCTCTGTTTATTCCAAGAATTGTTTTTGTGACAAGAGGACACAATTTAAGGCTGGAAGAAATGAGATTTAATCTCCTGCAATGGAAACATTTTTCACTGTAAGAGGAGGTAGTAAATGCCAATACATAAGATACATTTTAAAATGGTTTGGATATGTTTTTCTATCCAGAAACAGAATTTAGGGATATGATTTTTTGTGTTAAATGAGACACATTTTAATGGGATTAATTTAAGATCAACTGGAGCTTTTTGTAAGTATATTAGATTTGAATAGGTTGAACTCGATGGGCCTCTGTCTTTTTTCAACCTCATTTACTATGTTACTATGTATAATAGTATAATACCCTAGCATGAAATGCACCTAAGGGTTAAGGCCCTTAGGATTAGCAGCACAGTCAATTAGAAACATTGTTGCAGTGTAGGGGGTGGGTATTCAGGTTTACCTTTAAAAGCTCCTGTAGCAGGGTGTCCTGTCTCATTTTCCTGATGCTAAGTCTGATGATTCTTCCTCTCTCCCTACCATGTGGTGGTCGGCAATCAGTTTTTGCAGTTTTCGTGGGAGCTAGAGTTGTCTGAGGTTGAAGCAAGGTTAGTCGACGGGTCTGGGTAAGTCCTAGGACGGTAGTTTTTTTTGCTCCCCTTTGTGCAGCATGCTGTACGAATAGCTTCAAAGGTTCTACTGATGTGGAGTCAATATTTTTTACCGCCCTAGCATAGGTGATTGGTCATGACCCAGACAACGGGTAGATTATTTAAGTGACAGCCACTGCAAATGGTGCAACGTCCCCAGGTGCAAGCCAGGGGGTGCTTCACTTTGGTATGCAATGGGCTGAACATCTCCTATTTGTTGTCCATGGCAGAGGGAGTTGTAGATAGGCTTCGCTCGGTCAACAGGTCTGGGCTATGACCATCTATGCAGGGGTTGATTTAGTACCTGATTGCCTCCTTATTTTACTACCTTTATGATGAAAATGTGATCTGTTCTTATGCCTGTTGCAATAATATTTACTCTTCAGGGTGTCAATCCATCTTTGAGTTCAGTGCATTATTCTTGTTAAAAGATTACAAAAGTTTTTAAAAGCATCATTATAAAACATATGTCTTTGTAAAGAGGAATTAAAAAGCAGCATATTGAATTTACTTACAATGGAAAATGAAGCATCTTTCTTTATAAAAATATATATATTAACCCCTTAAGGACCAGAGATTACCCTGTATGTCGCTGGTCTTTCTATGAGGGTTACGTTTTCTAATAGTGCGGTCTCAACACTGGTGCCGAGACCACTCGATTTCAGGAAGGAGAAAGGGTCTAATAGCACGGTCTTGGAGCTTGTGGCAAGACCCATGCTATTATACCTAGACAATACGTTAACAACCAGCAATCTACAGGGTACATCGCTGTCATTAAGGGATTCAAATCCAAGATTACATCGCTAAAGCCATCCCATAAAATGGTTGTGTCTAGACCATTGCTTAATGGCCTATCACTGCGCTGAAAATGAGCATATACAGCATATTAAGCCCGCTCACAACACATGTGCATGCCAAATGTAGTTAAACACATGCGCAATTGATCTGTGCATAAATAAAGTTATTTAAAATATGCATCTTAGTTACTAAAATTTATGCTCGTGTTTTCTAGGGTTGATCAATAAACATTTGCTTACAATAAATGTGCTGCTTCGTTCACTCTATTATTTGCTCTTCCTGATGCTGTTGATATGGTTATTGCTCTGATTACACTGTGGTCACGTGTCACCGCAGAGGCAGTGAGGTAATCCATTTGTTCTGACAGATTGTGCATGCACGAGTGAATTACATTCAAAAGCACATGTGTGTAAGCGCACGCACAAGTGAATTCCATTCAAAAGCACATGTGTGTGCACGCTACTAGGAAATCCAAATGAACAGAGAACCCAGGTTTCCCACCGTGATTAGCTGATGCAAATTAGCCTCACGGTGGGTGTGGAAAGACACCAATTTCATACTGCCTATTGCAGAGAAAGAAGTGAAAAACAAAAAACGCAAGGCATTTAGACACTTTTTGAATATATATATATTAACCTATAGAATGAACATATTAATATTTGCCTTCCACATCCCTTTATGGTTTGTTTACTTTGCTGCTAGATGATAGGGCATTTAATCCCTTATGTTAGTTTAAAATCATTATGTAACACAAATTGATTTTATTCAAACATATGAAAACCTTCCTAAGCACAGAACCAAGTGTTCACAAATTATAATAATAAAGATGTATATTTTAACAATGGAAGCATTGTATTATTATTATTATTATTATTATTATTATTATTATTATTATTATGTATTGTTTTCTAGTAAGTTTAATGAGGATTCTCTACTTTTATTGTATTAAAGCAAGTTTTATTAAAAATGGTCACCTCATTTTTTACTTAAACAATGGTTTTTGGCCTGCACTAAACAGACATTTTATGAGATAAATATTAAAGGTTAAATGCTTGAATGGACGGGATATTATTATTCAGTCTATGGAAAGTGTTTTTTTTTTTTTTTGTGTCGAATATGAGTTATATGCTCTGTATTCTAAGTTTTATTTGTCTTTAGATATTGACTGTAAATTGATTTCACTAGAGATAACAAACAGTCTGCATGCCATTTCATTATTCACATATGAATAACTAGTTTGAGAATCAAATATTCTCCCAGTATGTTTGTCTATGTACATGCTACTGCATATTGCGTCCATTTTGTTTTTCAGGAAACACTGAATCAGCTGTCAAAAAATGCTGAACTGTGCCACTTTTTATGGCAAAGATAATAATAGAAGAAGCAGTTGAACTGAAAAAACAAACAAACTACAAACTCCCTTCATCCTTCTGTTTCAATTTTTTCTAGCTGGGAGTTCATGCTGACTGCTCCCCACTGAGAAAATCTCAACACACACAGCATTACATTATATTTATCTTGTGAGGATAAATCCACAGCTCAAACAAAATGTCTCTGAGTAGAATTCTTAATAAGATAAAAAGCTTTATAGACATTACTCCCTTCAATATAAGGTCTAGATGACAATCTGCAAAAACTTCAAATCTTCTATTTTTTGTCTTCCTTTTTTGTCTTCCACTCGATTAGCAGTCCAGTAAATTAAATTAGTGTAAAAAGCAACACTGATTAGTCATTTGTTTTTCAGGATTGAAGTAAACACGTTTGCTATATCGCAAACTAATTTAATGCGCACATTACTTCACATTACCTCAAAAAAACGACACTAAATCTTTATGTGAGCTAAACCAACATGAGTTATATCAAGGTACGTTATGTATTTTTTTAAATATAAAATAATGAAAAATATTAATTAATGCAAATAAATATAATAGATGTTCTTAAAATTCTAAAAAACCATTTGAATATATATATATATACACATACATATATATGTATTTTCCAGTAACTATAATTATTAACCCATTAAAGGATTACAAAAGTTTGTAAAAAAAATAATAAAAAAAATAATTTGAAACCTGCAGCTTGAACTTACTTTCATTGGAAAACAAAGTTTCTTTCTAAATAAAAATACATCTTTTTTAAATCCAATTCAAAATCACAAATCACAGAAAATGGTCATGTCTAGACCGTTGTGCATTGACCTATCACTGCGTCACAAATTTACCTATTAATTTATTCGGTGCGCACTCCCGATCACATGCAAATTCCAAATGTTTTCAAACCCATGCGCATTAAAACTATGGATTTTAATAAACATTGCGTCCAGAACTCTTACACTTGCGCAGTGCTATTGAGAATATATTTTGAAGTCGTCGGGACGAGTTGGACATATTGCGCATGCGCGGGTGATTCTTAGTCCAGAACGCATCAGTTAGTACATACTCGCTACCTGGAACTGTGGACAAAGAGAGAACTCAAGTTGCCCACCGTTATTGGCTAATGCAAGTTAGCTATATGGTGGGTTTGAAAATCCGCCTATATTACATTGAAGATTGCAGGGAAACTAGTGAGAATCATAAACGGAAGGTATTTAAGGAGTTTTTCATATGATATTAACCTATGCAATGCACAAATAAAAATATTTGCCTGTTACATCCCTTTAAGCCATCTTGGCGTAGCCACTACGTCACAGGGTACTTTGCCCAGCATACCCTGTTGACGTAGTAGCTACATCAAACCTTGCTCCTGTTACCATATGAAGCAGATCACCCATGCAAACATAAACCATGTGCTTTTTCTGCACTTTGTGAAATATATAGGGATAGAAGGATTAGAAAAACAAATCCTTTTTGTATACTTAGAAATATATGTGCATATGTAATGCCAACCATATTGAGTGCATATGACAGGAAAACAATAACAAAAAGGCTGTACTAATGTAAAAGGGACAGTCTACTCCAGAGTTTTTATTGTTTAAAAAGATAGATAATCCCTTTATTACCCATGCCATTCCCCAGTTTTGCATAACCAATACTATTCTATTGATACACCTTTTACCTCTGTGTTTACCTTGTATCTAAGCCTCTGCAGACTGCCCCCATATTTCAGTTCTTTTGACAGACTTGCATTTTAGCTAATCAGTGCTGACTCATAAATATCTCCCCAAGAATGAGCACAATGTTGTATATATGGCACAAACAAACTTGTGATGTCTAGCTGTAAAAATTGTCAAAATGCACCTTCTTTTTATGACATCTGAATCTGTAGCCAATCATCATCCTGCCCAACTGGCTCGCTTTAGTGAATAGGAGTTATTTATGAACATGCGTGTTGAAAAAAACACCAGTGTCTCTTAAAGTTATTGATGGCTCAACACTTACAGAAGGACCTATCACACACCATACAATACCTCTACTTGTAATTACTAATGAGGGACATACAGAATACATCACCTTCGATATCATACCTTCTCATTTTTCCAGTTATTTTAGGGGTTCATTGGTTACAACTTCATAATCCCACAATAGATTGGTCTACATTTAAACTATCATTACACTCTACATACTGTACCAGCACCTGTTTTCCCCAACAATCAATCATGTTAACAGCAACTGAAGAAGTTACTATTCCAAAATACTATAAATAATTTTCTGATGTCTTTAGCAAAACAGAGGCCGTTTCATTACCTCCCCACAGGGTGTACGACTGCCCAATAGAACTGATACCAGGTTCCACCTTACCAGTTGGGCATTTATACCCCTTAAGTCAAGCTGAACTTGATTATTTAAAGCAGTACCTACAAGATAACCTAAAAAAAGGATTCATTCAGCCTTCTTCTTCACCTGCAGCAGCAGGCATGTTTTTTGTGACAAACAAAGATTCCAGTTTGAGGCCTATAATTGATTATAGAGAGCTAAATAAAAGGACGGTCAAAAACCACTATACATTGCCTTTAATACCGGAATTAATTGAAAGACTTACCAATGCCACTATATTCACTAAGCTCGACCTGCGCGGCGCTTACAACTTGATTCGTATAAGAGAAGGAGACGAATGGCTCACTGCTTTCCGAACCAGATATGGTTTATACGAATATTTAGTGATGCCATTCGGTCTTTGTAATGCGCCAGCAGCATTCCAACATTTCATAAATGACATTTTTCATGACTTACTGGATATATGCATTGTTGTTTACCTAGACAACATTCTCATCTACTCCAACAACGTTTCAGATCATATCAAACATGTACGTTGGGTGCTTGCAAGACTAAAGGTGCACAAATTGTATGCAAAATTGGAAAAATGTTCATTCCACAAATCAACAATTTCATTTTTAGGGTATACAATTTCCTCCTCAGGAGTTCAGATGCAAACCGAAAAGGTAGATTCTGTTAGAGACTGGCCAGTACCAACGAATAAAAAGGAGCTACAGAGATTCTTAGGTTTCACTAACTACTACCGAAAATGTATTAAAAACTTTTCTGGTATAGTAAAACCACTCACACAACTCACAGGTACAACGGTACCATTCCATTGGACCCAGAAACATACTGAAGTGTTCCAACAATTAAAGAATCGTTTCATTTCTGCTCTGATATTAAGATTTCCAAATGTGAATTTGCAATATGTGATGGAGGTAGACTCATCAGACTACGCGATTGGAGCTATACTATCTCAACGTACATCAGAAGATGCCCCACTACATCCTGTATCATTTTTTTCCAAGATTATGTCTCCTGCAGAAAAGAACTATACAATAGGTGATAAAGAACTATTGTCGATTAGGAGATCACTTGAATTCTGGAGACATCTGTTGGAGGGAGCTCAGCATCCTATTTTAATTTATACGGATCACAAAAATCTACAATACCTCCAAAATAATAAAACACTATCCTCCCGACAAGTGCGATGGAGTTTGTATTTCTCCAGATTTGACTTTCACTTTATGTACCGACCTGCCAATAAAAATGGAAAGGCTGATGCCCTCTCAAGACAACAAATTAAGAACGAAGAATCCCTAAAACCAACCTCTATCATTCCAGCAGATAAATTCATTGGCCTCACTTTAGATTTTCTAACAGAGGCAAACGGATGGTGTTTACTACTACAAAGAACAGATTTTTCTTCCAGCAGACCTACGTTCAAGAATTCTAACTGAACATCATAATACACCACTAGCCGGACTAGCCAAGGTAAAACTGACCTTGGAACTAATATCCAGGAAATACTGGTGGCCACACATGAAGGATACAGTCACGGATTATATCAAAAGCTGTGTTACATGCCAGATTTCAAAAACTGACAGATCGACACCATACGGACTACTTATGTCTCTCCCAATCTCAAACTCTCCTTGGCAACAAATTGGTATCGATTTTATTGTAGAGTTACCACCCTCTAATAACCAAACCACCATTATGGTTGTTATTGATACATTCACCAAAATGGCACATTTTCTGCCGTACCACAAACTTCCAACATCTTCCGAGACTGCTACTCTCTTCTTCAATAATATACTAAAATTACATGGTAAACCCTCAATAATTATTTCTGATAGAGGAACTCAGTTCACCTCTCGATTTTGGAAAGATCTATGTAAAGCTTTAAATATTCAACATCATTACACAACATCATACCACCCTCAAGCGAATGGACAGACAGAGAGAGTAAATCAGTGGCTCGATGAATATCTCTGCTGTTTTTGTTCAAATCGACAACAAGATTGGACAAAATTCTTACCTTATGCAGAATTTGCATACAATAACCTAACTAGCACATCTACAAAAATGACCCCATTTTATGCGAACTACGGATATCATCCCAGCTTCACTTCCATACCTTCAACACCAGCAGACTCACCTTTGGTGGATGAACTAAAGAATACTCTTTTGGAAAACTTCCGTATCATCAAAGAAAACATAGAGAAGGCCCAAACCTCTGTAAGATAAATTGTATCTTTTAGAATTGTAGTGTGTTGCTAGTTGCAAACGCCAAGAGATACAAATTATAACCTGGCAATATGCTTCAAGCGTTTTGCTAAGAGTGAACTCACAGGAAATGCTGCTAGACAAATATGATTCTATTCAGACAAACAAGTGTGCAAGTCTGATAAATTCACAGAGGCAAATATGGATAGCTAGATCAAAAATAGAGTTCTTTAGCATAAGATCAATTGTTAATATAAAGACTGAGTAAGTACGGTTGATAATATGAACTAGAAACAACTTGAGAGAATCTGATTAGCAGAGTTATACTTGCGGTAGCCTGTGCTTGGCTTTCCCTTGCAGCATGGAACGCTGTAATGGCGGAGTGAGACTGGAGTTCTTCCTGAGAGCTGAGTGGCTAGTTGCAGTACTGGTCAGGCTGAGAGATTGTTCTGTAGCTTCCGGAAGGAAGGTGAGTTGAAGTCCTAGCGAAGCAGGTGAATGAATCAGCTGCAGCTGGAGATGTGAGAAAATCCTCTGTAATACTGTGGTGGAGCTGCACTTTAGAAGAGAGACTGACAGGCAATCTATGAAATGGATTCAGATGGCTGTGCAGATTAAGTGTCTTTAGTAGAAAGCAGCAATTAGTTAGAAAGTTCCTTTTTGAGGGTTAAATTCAAATAAGCAAAAGTTCAATATCACTCAGTTTGAGATGATAGCAGGAGTGACTTGATTTCTGTGAAGTATTCCAATCAGAACAAACAAAATAATCAAGCAAAGTAGATCTCAGGAAGTGAGGTTTTATAGGCAGGTGAAAAGGTGGAAGTGGAATGTCTTAAAGGGACATTACAGATCCCCCCCCTCAAAGCATCCGCTCCGAGGATGCAGGCTTAGCAGGATAACGCCTATGGAAAGCATCCAAGAGACGGGTAGCATGAACATGAGACCTTGGTACCCAGGAATCCTCCTCAGGACCGTAGCCCTTCCAACGGATGAGGTACTCCAAATGACCACGGTACATACGGGAGTCGAGTATAGAATCCAACTCAAATTCGTCATGGTCATCCAAGTGAATGGGCGGAGGTGGTTCTTTTGGCCTGCCCCTAAAGGTGCTGGATGTATATGGTTTCAGCAAAGACACATGAAACGTGGGATGCACCTTGTATCTAGGTGGCAGTTGTAGGGTCACAGAGGTTGGATTGAGTATCTTCTTTATAGGAAAGGGGCCAATGTATTGGTTAGCCAACTTCCTTGAAGGAACAGATAATTTCAGATATTTCGTGGATAGCCATACCAAATCACCTAATTTGTAATTCGGACTATCTCTGTGTCTTAAATCGTAGTAATGTTTCTGCGAGGTTTTGGCAACCTGTAGATGTTCCTTTAGTAAGATAAGAGAGTCCTGGAGATTGATGAGATATGAAGTGGCTGCTGGTGAAGTAGAACCTATACGCGAAAGTGGAATGCTTTGTGGGTGGTAACCATAGGTAGCATAGAATGGACTGACTTTAGTCGAGGCTGATATTGAGTTGTTGTATGAATATTCAGCTAGAGGGAGAAGAGAGTACCAATTGTCTTGCAAATGTGTTATATAGCAACGAAGATACTGTTCTAAAATCCCGTTAATTCGTTCGGTTAAACCATTAGCCTGAGGATGGTAAGAAGTTGTTAATCTAGGTCGTATACGTAGAACTGAACATAAAGCTTTCCAAAAATGTGAAGTGAACTGAGTCCCTCGGTCGGTTATGATGGATTGAGGGATTCCATGGAGACGTACTATATGTTTTATGAATGCGTCTGCGGTGTCAGTTGCAGATGGCAAAGACGGTAGGGGAACAAAATGTGCTAATTTTGTGAGATGGTCGACCACCACCATAATGGTGTTATGGTTTTGAGATACTGGCAATTCCACTATAAAATCCATTGAAATTATTGTCCAAGGAATATCCGGAATTGGTAAAGGTGTGAGTAGTCCAATGGGCTTTAGTTTCTGAGTTTTATTTCTAGCACAGACTGTACATGATACTATGTACTGTTGAATGGCATCTGCCATCTTAGGCCACCAAAAATATCTCTGAATTGCTTCCTTAGTCTTATATATACCTTGGTGTCCAGAAAGGGGGTTATCATGGAATTGTTGCAAGATATAAGTCCTAAGTAGTGTAGGTATATAGAGCTTGTCATGGTAAGTATAAAGTCCTGTTTTGTCTTTTTGTAGTTGTGGGATGTCTGGTATGTCATCAGTTTGAAGAGCTTTGAGGATATCATTTTCAAATGGTGTGAGGTTACCTATAATTTTGTCTGGAGGTATGAGACACATGTTATGTTCTGTCTTTTGATTTTGTTCATATACACGTGAAAGAGCATCAGCTCTAGAATTTAAAGGTCCTGGTCTGTATGTTATTACAAAGTTAAACCTGTCAAGGAATAATGCCCAACGGACCTGTCGTGACGAGAGGGTTCTACTCTGACGTAAATATTGAAGATTTTTATGATCAGTGTATATTGTGAATGGTCTGTTAGTACCTTCTAAGATATGTCTCCAGACTTCTAAAGCAGTCTTAATGGTCAACAGTTCCTTGTCGCCAATCGTATAATTTAGTTCTGCAGGTTGCAAAACTCTTGAATAGTAGGCAACTGGATGAAGCGTAGTATCTGTACTAGTTCTTTGGGAAAGGATTGCTCCTATGCCAATGTCTGATGCATCTGTTTCTACTATAAATTCACAAGTATGATCAGGGATTGACAAGATGGGTGCTGATGAAAATTTCTCTTTCAAGAGTTTAAAAGATGCATCGGCTTCTGTTGACCAAAAGAACTTTGTATTAGTTTTTGTTAGATTGGTCAGAGGTTTCACAATAGCTGAGAAGTTGAATATAAATTTGCGATAAAAGTTGGCAAAACCCAAAAAGCGTTGCACAGCTCTCACTGTTTTAGGTTGTGGCCAATCTTTTATTGCAGATAATTTTTCTGGATCCATTTGAATCCTATCTGGTGTGATGATATACCCAAGAAACTTTATCTCATGCACGTGGAATAAAAACTTCTCTAATTTAGCGAACAATCTATGTTCGCGTAAACGTGTCAACACCCACCTAACATGTATTATGTGTTCAGATGTTGTTCTGGAGTAAATCAGTATATCGTCTAAGTATATTATTACGCATATATCAATGAGATCTTTAAATATTTCATTTATGAAATATTGGAAAGTACCTGGGGCATTGCACAGGCCAAAGGGCATGACTCTGTATTCAAATAGCCCGTAGCGGGTTCTGAACGCAGTCTTCCACTCATCCCCATCTTTAATCCTGATCAAATTATACGCCCCCTTGAGGTCTAATTTAGTAAATATAGACGCACCGTTAAGGCGCTCAAGGAGTTCAGGGATGAGTGGAAGTGGATACCGGTTTTTAATGGTTACTGCATTCAGAGCTCTATAATCTATAATTGGCCTTAATGATTGATCTTTGTTCTTTACAAAAAATATACCCGCTGCTGCGGGAGATACAGAAGGTACTATAAAGCCTTTTCTAAGGTTTTCATCTAGGTAGTCTCTGAGATATTGTAGCTCTTGTTGTGATAGTGGGTATATTTTACCAAAGGGGGCAGCTGAACCTGGAACTAAATCAATCGGACAGTCGAAAGTCCTATGGGGTGGTAAGGTCTCAGCCTCTTTGATATCGAACACATCAGATAAATCCTGGTACTCAGGAGGTATGGTAGTCTGTAGTGTAGCTATAGTCTGTTGTGGGAAGCATGTGTTTTTACAGAACTCAGAAGTGAAATGTATGTTACATTTTTCCCAGTTGATACTAGGATTGTGTTTTACCAACCAGGGTAAACCTAAGATGACTGTGTGAATGGCTGTGGGTATGATGTCAAAGCTTTGAAATTCAACATGACCCTCTTCTGTCTGTAACAATAGTGGGATGGTGTGGTGTGTTACCGGTCCTTTCTGGATTAAAGATCCATCTATTACCTTAATAAAAAGAGGGTTTTGCTTTGAAATTATAGGTATTTTATTTTTTCTGACAAAGGAAGCATCCATAAAACAACCATATGCGCCAGAGTCAATAACAGCTTCAGTCTTGAACTGATATTGATCCCACTGCAAAGATAAAAAAACGGTAAGTGCATGAGTCTGTTTCTGCAGGGATACAGTATAGATATGGGATGGCTTACCCTTCTTAGTACGTTGTAGAATGGGACAAGTACCCACTGTATGATCTTTACTAGCGCAATAAAGACATAGGTTAGAGGTGCGTCTCCTTGCTTTTTCCTCTGGTGTGAGGGGAGCCTTGATAATGCCAATCTCTATGGGGACACTTACTGGTGTGTTTCTGTCGATATAGGTAGCAGTTGGTCTTTTAAATGAGGAGTCAGAAGTCAGTCTCTCAGTGCGGCGTTCCCTTAGCCTGCGGTCTAAGGTGATTGCCAGCTTAATAAGTCCTGTTAGGGTCTCAGGCATCTCTACTCTGGAGATTTCATCTTTTAAGATGTCATTGAGCCCAAGCCTGAATTGATTTCTTAATGTGATGTCGTTCCACAATGTATCTGTAGCCCACATCTGGTATTCTGTGACATAATCCTCAACAGGACGTTTTCCCTGTCTGAGAGATCTAAGTTTGGTTTCTGCATTTATTTGTGTGTTGGCATCTTCATAAAGTGATGCCATTAAGGAAAAAAATGCATCAAGTGAATTCAAAATCTCATCACTGGATTCAAAAAAACGGTTAGCCCAGGTCCTGGGTTCCCCTGTTAAGTATGAAATAACAGTACACACCTTTATTTTTTCTGTATGATAAGTGCGGGGTTTCATAGAAAAAAGCAGCAAACAAGAATTTTTGAAGTCTCTGAAATCTGACCTCTTTCCTGAAAAGACTGCAGGAGGGTTAATGTGTGGTTCAGGAGGGTCTAGATTTCTAGGAGTTATTATTTCCTTATAAACATTTTTTAAAGCAGTGTTCTCAGCTTGTAAGTCTGTGAGCGCTCTTGCCAAATAATCAACTTTTTGGTTTAAGGTTTCAAACTCTGTTTTTATGGCTTGGGAGTCCATATTTATATTTAAGGCTTGATTATTATGTAAGATAAATTGTATCTTTTAGAATTGTAGTGTGTTGCTAGTTGCAAACGCCAAGAGATACAAATTATAACCTGGCAATATGCTTCAAGCGTTTTGCTAAGAGTGAACTCACAGGAAATGCTGCTAGACAAATATGATTCTATTCAGACAAACAAGTGTGCAAGTCTGATAAATTCACAGAGGCAAATATGGATAGCTAGATCAAAAATAGAGTTCTTTAGCATAAGATCAATTGTTAATATAAAGACTGAGTAAGTACGGTTGATAATATGAACTAGAAACAACTTGAGAGAATCTGATTAGCAGAGTTATACTTGCGGTAGCCTGTGCTTGGCTTTCCCTTGCAGCATGGAACGCTGTAATGGCGGAGTGAGACTGGAGTTCTTCCTGAGAGCTGAGTGGCTAGTTGCAGTACTGGTCAGGCTGAGAGATTGTTCTGTAGCTTCCGGAAGGAAGGTGAGTTGAAGTCCTAGCGAAGCAGGTGAATGAATCAGCTGCAGCTGGAGATGTGAGAAAATCCTCTGTAATACTGTGGTGGAGCTGCACTTTAGAAGAGAGACTGACAGGCAATCTATGAAATGGATTCAGATGGCTGTGCAGATTAAGTGTCTTTAGTAGAAAGCAGCAATTAGTTAGAAAGTTCCTTTTTGAGGGTTAAATTCAAATAAGCAAAAGTTCAATATCACTCAGTTTGAGATGATAGCAGGAGTGACTTGATTTCTGTGAAGTATTCCAATCAGAACAAACAAAATAATCAAGCAAAGTAGATCTCAGGAAGTGAGGTTTTATAGGCAGGTGAAAAGGTGGAAGTGGAATGTCTTAAAGGGACATTACAACCTCCCAGAAATTCTACTATGATTTGAGGCACAGAAAACCGCCTGAATATAGAATAGGAGATCAGGTATGGTTGTCAACAAAGAATCTGAAATTTCATTTGCCAAGTAAAAAGCTCACACAGAAATTTTGTGGACCTTTTCCTGTCACGAGAGTGGTGAACAACAATGCTGTCACATTACAGTTGCCGACAACCATGAAACTTCACCCAAATTTCCATGTTTCCCTGTTGAAACCCTGTCATCCTACTAGATCTACTGTACGAGTTATACCCACAACAATGTTACCTTCTGGATCTGATATCTACGAGATTGAACGAATCTTGGATTCCCGTATATCGAGAGGGGTTCTCCAATATTTAATTAGGTGGAAAAACTTCACAGAAGAGGAGGATAGTTGGGAACCATCTGCCAATCTCTCTGCACCCAGATTGGTATCCCTGTTCCATCGTCGCAACCCCGACCGACCGAGACCTCAAGCTGAGGATCAGCTTGCTTGAGGAGGGGGTCCTGTCAGAGTATTACCATTGTGCTGTTTCTCCTTTAAGAAATTCTAACCAATCATAGGTTCACGCCTCCTTTATCTCACCTGCTCACACCTCTAAGCTTTGCTTAGTAATTTGTGAGCTTTCCAAGTGTCACATACTTGTTTCCCTAAGCTTTAAACCTACTTACTTTAATTTGAAGAATCACCTCAAGCCTTTAAAGTTCTATTTCCAAGATTCTATCTGTGTGTGCTTAACCTCATCCTTTCAACTCCGGAGTACTTTTGACACAGACTCTCCAGTTACCTGTCAGCTGTTAAAACCGGAAGCCTCTACAATCACACGGAGTCATCACCAAACTAAAGAAACAAAAAGGGGAACTGACTTCAATCTTACCTTAAGGTAAACTCCTCAATACTTGTTGTTTATACCTTGTTTCTACTTAAGGAACTTTGGAAAGTCTTCAGAGATTATCGACGTCACACGCCGAACACCGCACCTCGCTCAAACTGCACAGGATCTCCTCCCTGCTTGTTACGCTGCAGTTGTGAACTGAAAGAACTAAGCACAAGATCTCCTATCAGTTACTTTGTGAGTACTTTCTCATAGTTCAGTATTCCTTGTGATTTCCACTTACCACTTGAACCTAACTTTAAGTAACCTGTGTTACTAACTTTATTGCTGTCACTCTCGTTTTCTGTCTGTTAGCTAAACAGTACAGATTCCTACTATACATAAAAAGGCTTGTATAACACAAATTTAATCTGGTGTCACTTCACATAGTGTTCACTATTTAATTTTGTGTCACAAAACATATATTTACATATTAAGAGTTAAGCTGCATAAATACTACCTTAGTGGATTGTTACATACATGTCCATTTAAGCTCCCCCCTGGGAAACACGGCTGCCGCTTCTTATGGCCATTAGCCTCCCCTCTGCCATCCCCATGGCAACCCCAGACCCCCGCCCTCTCCTCCTACCTCTTCCGTGTGCACTTCAGGGTACCGGTCTGGGGTGGGCATCACTCCTGTGTCACCTTTAATTAGAGACAGTGTCAGTCATGTGGCGCCAGGCATCATTCATTCCCCTCATGATTTCCCGCTCAGAGAGACAGCACAGCAGTGAGTGACTCCACGTATCACTGAGCAGTGAACATAGATAGGCAGCCAGGTTTAGGCTCGCACAACATTTCAACAAGTCCCACGGCATGCCCACAACATAGAGTTACTTGCAGCAGGCTGCAGCCAGGCGCAGAAGCGCCGCAGTTTAATGTTGTGTGCGCAGGGCGCACTAGTCTATACCAGCAGCCACAATGCTGTGTACGCTTTTGCCTTAACCAAGCTCCGGGACATTTAAATGGCCGGGACTGTGTCCCAAATTCTCGGAGTGTCCCGGCAAAAATGGGACAGTTGGCAACTATGCATTCGGGGACCTATACAGTATAGCGTTTTGTGATAATACCGCCCATGTCAGCTATATTAGCCAATTGCAATCAGAATTTAAAAAAACGGCTTTTGTATTGTCGGTATTTGTAATGTCGGCACTGGCTGGGACAAAATGAAGAATTGGGTTGGACACTGGGACAGCACCTCCAAACAGGGATAATCCCAGTCAAACTGGGACGCCTGGTAAGCCTAACTAAATATATGTTTTGTAGTAGTGGTATTCTACAGACAAATGCAATATTTTGAGATATTTGTAACACTCAAACAAAAGACTGCAGACTCTGTATACATGAGAATTTGCATTATTTATTTTATATCAGCACACAGGATCATAGGTTAGCACAATTCTTGAGAATTGATAATCTTCCATTGTTCATATTGCAATGCAAACAGGATGTTTTTATTACTTCCAACATACAGTAACTATGACCTAAGTTTCTATATTTCCTCCTAAAATCAATTTGTATAGTGAAAAATAGTAATTTTCATGTACAGTGTGTAAGATAAATATTAGAGTCTGTGATCGTTTTGGAGAATCTCTTTTTTTCAATAATATTACTGAGTTTTATTATAATTATCATTTTATTTATTTATTTTAAAGCTAAGCTTGTTTAGTTTCATAAGTTAAAATGCAATTAAAAGAGCAGTCTAGGGTAAAGTAAAACATGTTATTTCTAAACAAATCCCCTTATCACACAATTCTGCCATTTCATTAACACCAGTTGCATTACAAAACGACAGAACACAAGAGTGGGGACTTAGGTGGAGCTACAATACATGAGCTTAGGTGGAGCTATAGTGCAGGAGGGGCGGTGTTTCCGAAGATAGCCAAACTCCGGAGGGAACGCAGGGCGCTGGGAAAATACAGGACACAGGATCATAGAAACAAGTGCATCCTAAGCTCCACCCATTAACAGACTTTTCTTGTTTTCGTTGCTGCGGTTACCAAGGAAGCGTTCTCTGTTAGTTGCTCATGGCTTTCTTTGGGCTCACAGCTCTTGGGTATCAGGATCCATTCCGCGCCACCAGGCTTGTGCCTGAAGTTCAAATGAATGATACCGGTGGGAGCAGCCATTGTCAGACATTCAGCACATTGTTATACCGGGCACTGTAATAGCTAATGAGCTAATATTTTTAATCTGACATGCCTGATTTACAAAATATAAAATTGTACTTAACTAGAGCGGTGTAATGTTCCATAAGCAACACTTGTGCACATGCACCTACCAAATCCAGGTCATGTTGATCACTACACCCGCACGGCTACTGCTTCTTATGGCCATTAACCTCCCCTCTGCCCAAACCCCTGCCCTCCCCTCCTACCTCTTCCATGTGCACTTCAGGGTACCGTTCTGGGGTGGGCATCACTCCCGGGGCTCCTTTACTTAGAGACAGTGTCAGTCTCATTCATCCCCCTCATGATTTCCCGATCAGAGAGACAGCACAGCAGTGAGTGACTCCACACGTCACTGAGCAGTGAGCACAGATAGGCAGGCAGGTTTAGGCTAGCGCAATGTCCCAACAAGACCCACGGCACGCCCACAACATAGAGTTACTTGCAGCAAGCTGCAGCCAGATGCAAAAGAGCGGCAGATTAATTCTGTGTGTGCAGGGCGCACTTGTCTACACAAGTGGCCACAATGCTGTGTGCGCTTTTGCCTTAACCAAGTGCCGGACAGTCCGGGACAGTTGGCAACTCTATTTCTGAACAAATGTGATTGTAAAACAAGATTTTAAAATCATTTCTATTATCACTACACATGTTTTGTGCAAATAATGTCAGTGCGAAACCTAAAGTTTTTATTTTATATGATCGAATTTTGCATACATCGAACGTCAAAAGGGTGTCATGAAATATACTAAACTAAGCCTAGATCAATACCTTGGGTTGTCTACTTTAAAAACATATATAGTTTTGGTGGTCAATTTTAAGAATTCCTGCCGTTATGCCAATTCTTTATAGAAACTAAATCTATATACTTTTCATTGTTTAAATGATTAATACAAATGTAAAAAAATACATACATACATACATACATACATACATAAGCAGTCTAAGATGTCTTTGTTTGGACACAGAGCGCTCTGTACATTCTCTATGGAAGCTGGACTTCAAAATTACTGTGATTAACAGATTAACACAGCTCACAGCAGAATTACTATTGGAGGAGACCGATCAAGTGGCCACCACTAACAAAGAGAGAAGCATAATCCCCCAGATAACAGCACACCAGAGATGTACAACGCCAGCAAGTCGGGTTTTAAGGTAATTGACTGCTTGTGGGCGACAAAGGTACCATTCGGCTTGGGAAAACTACTACTGTCATACATAGAGGTACTATGCCATTAAGTAGGGTTGCAAGGTAATCGACTGTTTTTGGCCGAAAAATGTACCATATAGCTTGGGATACTACCACTGTCTGACTTATCTATTAATCCAACTGAACGTTATTTAAGCTGTTAGCTGCATAGTAGCGATTACAGGTAACTTTTTACTGTTGTTTGCACATGGGGGGTTGCTGATCCCTTTCTGTGTTAGAGATGTGCCTTTATCATCAACCTTTTGGAGTATGGGATTCCTCTCCTCAGCCTCCTGGAGTATGCTATTCACTCCTTCGCTTCTGTGAAGTATGGTAAAAGGTATAGTAGAATGGTATTCACTCCTCCTGTATGGAGTATGGTAGATAGGTGTGGTTGAAATGTGTTCACTCCTATTTTCTGTGGGGACTATGGTGGAATATGTTTTATTTCTTCTCCTCTGTGGGGTGTAGTAGAATCCCTTGTGTAACTTTGGGATATATGTAGTGATTCATAAATAATATGCACTTTGTCTTTAGAAGTAAAAGCATTATACTAGTGATTACATACTGCACCATAAGTTGTTTCTTGCTTTCTGTCCCCTTCTCCCTTCTCTGAGCGTTGAATATGGACCCCTCAACTAAATTCTTCCATCATCTATTCCACTGGTGATAGTGGAAATCCCAGATATAGCAGCCATTAAAACACATCAGGAGAAACTTTCATAACCAGACTTAACATTTGAATCTCGCACAGCGCAAGTCAAAATACCTTTTAACCGTATATATATATATATATACTGTATGTATATATATATATATATACACATATATATATATATATATATATATATATATATATGTATATATATATATATATATATATACACACACAGGTATTTTTTTTTTATTATTTTTTTTTTTTTTTAAATGTTAGCTTTATTAGTCATCGGTGGTTATTATTATTATTTTTTCCATATGTACTTTATCATTAAACTGTAACCATTTTTAACCTGTTTTGATTTTGCCAGCTATTTAGTATCTATTTATTATTTATTGTATTTATTAACACATTGCAGATCCTACAATATTCTGCTTTTGAGCGCAGGGACCTGTCTTTTTATATAGGGAATGATATTCCACCATGGAATATATAGGTATAGGTATAGCTTGTACCAAAATACCATCAGATGTATGTAGAAATATGTATTAATGAATAAATAGAACATTTTGTGCTATGGGAAGAACATTGGAATGTGAAATATTAATATTTTCATGCCGGGTTGGTGCACTTCAGAATATGCAATCAGGTTTGAGTGCGAGTAGGGTGTTATTTTTTTTTTCCACTTTTCTTGCTCCATTGACTTATATGGGTGCTAACTTGCGCACAGGGTTAGCATACGAGCGAAAACCTTTTACTTTCAACTTGTAATACGAGTGCTACCCGGCGCACGCAAAAAAAGCTTACTTCTAGCGGAGTTAGCACGCAAGCGGGAGTGATAAATAATGCTCCACTTGTAATCTGTCCCTATATAGGCAATACAACTATAAATTACTAAAGATGTACAATTCCAAACTTTCCAAAAAAGTCTCAGTGGCCTTAGAAAATAATAAACGTCTGTTAACTCTCTGTTTATTCAAGACCAGAGGTTACACTATATGTTAACCCCTTAACGACCAACGACGTATGGGGTACGTCCTGCAAAAAAATGCAGTTAATGACCAAGGACGTACCCCGTACGTCGTTGGTCTTTGAAAGCAGTGGAAGCGATCCTGATCACTTCCAACTGCTTTCATGTTATAGCAGTGATGCCTCGATATTGAGGCATCCTGCTATAACATTTTTTAGCCGTCCGATGCAGAGAGAGCCACCCTGTGGCCCTCTCTGCATCGGCCATCAATGGCCATGTTCGTTGGTGGGTGGGAGCTGATCTAGGGAGGCGGGTGGGCGGCCATTGGTGGGAAGGGGGGCGGGATCGAGTGCGCGCGCGTGCGCGGGTGCGCGCGCGCGGGGGGTGGGAAACCTACACTATGGAACAACAGGGGTACTTGGTGGGAGAGAGGGTGGCATCATAAAACATTTTAACGATCTGGGAGGGTGGGAGGTTGGGGGTTGAGGGGGGGCAGCTACATAATTGAGGGGGGGCAGCTAAATAATAAAATAAAAAAAAATTGATAAAAAAACATTTGAGTTCAAACTGGGTACTGGCAGACAGCTGCCAGTACCCAATATGGCGCATAATAAGGCAGAGAGGGGGGTTAGAGAGCTGTTTGGGGGGGATCAGGGAGGTTGGGGGCTAAGGGGGGATCCTACAGAGCAGAATTATTATTGTTTTTTTTTTTTAAATCCCCAAAAAACTCTTATTTTAGTACTGGCAGACTTACTGCCAGTACTTAAGATGGCGGGGACAATTGTGGGGTGGGGGAGGGAAGAGAGCTGTTTGGGAGGGATCAGGGGGTGTGATGTGTCATGTGGGAGGTTGATACCTACACTAAAGCTAAAATTAACCCTACAAGCTCCCTACAAGCTCCCTAATTAACCCCTTCAATGCTGGGCATTATACACGTGTGGTGCGCAACGGCATTTAGCTGCCTTCTAATTACCAAAAAGCAAAGCCAAAGCCATATATGTCTGCTATTTCTGAACAAAGGGGATCCCAGAGAAGCTTTTACAACAATGTATGCCATAATTGCACAAGCTGTTTGTAAATAATTTCAGTGAGAAACCTAAAATTGTGAAAAATGTAACGCTTTTTTTTATTTGTTCGCATTTGGCGGTGAAATGGTGGCATGAAATATACCAAAATGGACCTAGATCAATACTTTGGGTTGTCTACTACATTATACTAAAGCTAAAATTAACCCTACAAGCTCCCTACAAGCTCCCTAATTAACCCCTTCAATGCTGGGCATAATACACGTGTGGTGCGCAGTGGCATTTAGCGGCCTTCTAAATACCAAAAAGCAATGCCAAAGCCATAAATGTCTGCTATTTCTGAACAAAGGGGATCCCAGAGAAGCATTTACAACCATTTATGCCATAATTGCACAAGTTGTTTGTAAATAATTTCAGTGAGAAACCTAAAGTTTGTGAAACAATTTGTGAAAAAGTGAACAATTTTTTTTATTTGATCGCATTTGGTAGTGAAATGGTTGCATGAAATATACTAAAATGGGCCTAGATCAATACTTTGGGATGTCTTCTAAAAAAAAATACATACATGTCAAGGGATATTCAGGGATTCCTGAAAGATATCAGTGTCCCAATGTAACTAGCGCTAATTTTGAAAAAAAGTGGTTTGGAAATAGCAAAGTGCTACTTGTATTTATTTCCCTATAACTTGCAAAAAAAACAAAGAACATGTAAACATTGGGTATTTCTAAACTCAGGACAAAATTTAGAAACTATTTAGCATGGGTGTTTTTTGGTGGTTATAGATGTGTAACAGATTTTGGGGTTCAAAGTTAGAAAAAGTGTGTTTTTTTCCATTTTTTCCTCATATTTTATAATTTTTTTTATAGTAAATTATAAGATATGATGAAAATAATGGTATCTTTAGAAAGTCCATTTAATGGCGAGAAAAACGGTATATAATATGTGTGGGTACAGTAAATGAGTAAGCGGAAAATTACAGCTAAACACAAACACTGCAGAAATGTAAAAATAGCCTTGGTCCCAAATGGACAGAAAATGGAAAAGTGCTGTGGGCCTTAAGGGGTTAAGTAACTGGTATGGGGATATTAATTTAACTTGTGGAGAATTGCAGCCCCAGATGGAGTTAATACACGGTGGTCCTTATTTGTGCATCCGTTCATAGATCTTTCTATGGATTGTCCTTACTGATTAATTACTGTGGATTAATTATAAGTCCAGTATTTGAGATCTTTCCTGTCCTGTGTGTTGCTGAACTTCAAATAAAATACACAGGGAGCTAACAGACATTTACTCCTATGCCCACATATACATTTATTGGGCAATTTAAAATCACATACATTTTTGCAAGAAAGTTTGCATTGTTTGTTTAATCTTTAAAAAAATTGCGACATCCAGATATCTTGGATAGTAACACTAATAAACCTATCACCAATGTTTAGCCACCAATCACCAATTTTCATTTATTGCATTTTGCGTTGTCTTCAGCTTTCTAGGGACATGAAACCCCAACATTTTATTTCATGAATCATAGCTTACCATTTTAAACAACTTTACATAATACTTATATTATGAATTATTTACTTCATTCTCTAGATATCCTTTCTTGAAGGAGCAGCAATCCACTACTGGGAGCTAGCTGAGCACATCGATAAACCAATGACAAAAGACATATATGTTTAGCCACCAATCACCAATTTACATTTATTGCATTTTGTGTTGTCTTCAGCTTTCTAGTTCAGTATAAATATAGACTTAATTGTTTATCTTTTTTACTTTTTCATCCATTCATGGGTAATACAGATTATTTACATGTACACTACTTCACAACATCACAATTTTTATCACTTAAAGGGGTTAAACAGTAAATACATGCTAGACATAATGACGTATTCAAATCAAATGTTAGCCTTAAGATAATAATGTATATGAATTTTTTACATTTTTATTAGTCATTTAAACAATGAAAAGTATATAGGTTTAGTTTCTATAAAGAATTAGGTACTGCCATGATTGAACTCATTTTCTATTTATCTCTGTGCAAACACAGACATGTGGAAACCCTTTAAGGTAATTTTATGTTCCACACAGCTTTACTTGGAAAATCTCTTTTAATGCATGCTTTATATATGTCCCTAATTGTCTTCAGCAGGAAAGAGAGATAACGGACAACTTAAGTTAAAATGACAGGTAAATAGTACAAAATAATTAAAGGTACAGTCAACACCAGAATTGTTGTTGTTTAAAAAGATAGATATTCCCTTTATTACCCATTCCCTAGTTTTGCATAACCAACAGGGTTATATTAATATACTTTTTACCTCTGTAATTATATATATAAGCCTCTGCAGATTTCCCCTTTATTTCAGTTCTTTTGACAAATTTGCATTTTAGCCAATCAGTGCTTATCTATATGACAAACATGAACTAACGCCCTCTAGTGGTGAAAAACTATCAAAATGCATTCACAAAGGAGGCGGCCTTCATGGTCTAAAAAATTAGCCTATGAGCCTACCTATGTTTAGCTTTCAACTAAGAATACCAAGAGGACAAAGCAAAATGGGTGATAAAAGTAAATTGGAAAGTTGTTTAAAATGACATGCCCTATTTAAATCATGAAAGTTTATTTTGGACTTGACTGACCCTTTAAAGGGACATGAAACCCCAACATTTTATTTCATGAATCAAATAGAACATACCATTTTAAACAACTTTACAATTTACTTATATTATGAGTAATTACTTCATTCTCTAGATATCTATATATTCTTGAAGGAGCAGCAATGCACTACTGGGAGCTAGCTGAGCACATCGATAAACCAATGACAAGAGACATATATATTTAGCCACCAATCAGCAGCTAGCTCCAAACTGCTAAGTCTACCTAGGTATCCTTTTCAACAAAGGATACCAAGAAACACAGCAAATTAGGTAATAGAAGTACATTTCAAAGTTGTTTAAAATGGTATGCTCTAACTGATTAATGAAAGAAAATTTTGGGGTTTCGCAACCCTTTAATTGCACGGAAGAATTGCGCTCATGAGAGCACACTTCCATAGACTCCAATGGGAACCTCGTTCTCATACCGTGAGACACGGCATGAGAACATAACGCAGCAAAGGGGTTAGTTGTGCTTCGATAGGCAGCACATTTAAATATATATGAATAAATATATATACAGTATCTCACAAAAGTGAGTACACCCCTCCCATTTTTGTAAATATTTTATTATATCTTTTCATGTGACAAACACTGAAGAAATGACACTATGCTACAATGTTAAGTAGTGAGCGTACATCCTGTATAACAGTGTAAATTTGCTGTCCCCTCAAAATAACTCAATATACAGCCATTAATGTCTAAACTGTTAGCAAAAAAAGTGATTACACCCTTAGGTAGAAATTTCCAAATTGGGTGCAATTTAGACATTTTCCCTACCCGGTGTGATGTGACTCATTAGTGTTACAAGGTCTCAGGTGTAAATGGGGAGCAGGTGTGTTAAATTTGGTGTTATCACTCTCACACTCTCTCATACTGGTCACTGGAAGTTCAACATGGCACCTCATGGCAAAGAACTCTCTGAGGATCTGAAAAAAAGAATTGTTGCTCTACATAAAGATGGCCTAGGCTAAAAGAATATTGCCAAGACCCTGAAACTGAGCTGCAGCACGGTGGGCAAGACCATACAGCTGTTTCACAGGACAGGTTCCACTCAGAACAGGCCTCGCCATGGTCGAGTGCACGTGTTCAGCGTCATATCAAGAGGTTGTCTTTGAGAAATAGACGTACGAGTGCTGCCAGCATTGTTGCAGAGATTGAAGTGGTGGGGGGCAGGGCCAGACTGAACCAAAAAGAAGCCCTGGCATTTTAGGGCAAAGAGGCCCACTCCCCCCCCCCCCCCTTCGCTTACCATTTCTTATTTAGCCTTTTACTAAACATGGCAAGTATAATAATTGTTTAAAGGGACACTATACTCAAAATGAAACTTTCATGATTCAGATACAGCGTGCCATTTTAAACAACTTTCCAATTTACTTCCATTAACAAATGTACACAATATTTTATATTTACACTTTTTGAGTCGCCAGCTCCTATTGAGCATGTGCAGAAATTCACATAACATATGTATATGCAAATCTACTGTATTTACTGGTCCTTTAAGTGACAAAAACATTTAAAATTTCCAACACTCTATAATCACTGTATTACACCATCCACCCTTAGTGCCTGTCTAAATGTGGTTTACATATCGTGAGATTCAAGCCATAGGTGCAATAGTAGCAGGGACAGACTGACATACACTGGGGAAGTTTTAATAAAAGGATCCCCATAATGTCTCTCCTTTCTGTTTTTTATTTGCCTATGTATTTCTTTTCCCCTTAGAGTATTCAGCTAACCCCAACAAAAATGCTGGACAACCAGTGTGTTGGCAGTAGGTAGGGTCATGTAATGAACTCTCTTCAACACTCTGCTTTACGCTTCACCCAAAGCATTGATTTCATCTCTCATGATTTCCAGTAACAAATTAAAAAGAAGGGATTTTACCTCAGTGACTACCAGAGACAAAGAGAAATTATTTAAACTATAAGTTTCCTAGTAGCTCACATAGCATGAGTTAACCCTTTTTAGTCAGTAATAATAAGAACAATCCTTTTAACCCCCTTTTTTGCTAGAAACATATA
Organism: Bombina bombina; assembly: GCF_027579735.1. Taxonomy (NCBI): domain Eukaryota; kingdom Metazoa; phylum Chordata; class Amphibia; order Anura; family Bombinatoridae; genus Bombina; species Bombina bombina. Next base: position 608,087,607 of record NC_069504.1, on the reverse strand, counting down.
GTACAGTAATTTAAGTCAATGTGACAGTAGGAGCAATGCTGATTATGAGCTGATAATGAGCCAAAACGCGTAAGATTCACCCAGCATATACACATTTTTATTGTGTATGTATTTTTGAAACGTATACATATTTTAACGGCTGTATTTAAAGGGACACTCAAGTCAAAATAAACTTTTATGATTCAGATAGAGCAGCAGTTGTAAGACACTTTCCGATTTACTTCTATTATCACATTTTTTACAGTCTTTTATATTCACACTTTCTAGGGAACAAGCTCTGACTTACCATGTGCACAAGCTCATAGGGTATACGTATAATAGTCTGTGATTGGCTGATGTCTGTCACATGATAGCCCCCAATAAGGGAGATGGGGAGGGTTAGAGAGCTGTTTTGGGGGTGATCAGGGAAGTTGGGTGCTAAGAGGGGATGCTACACCACAGCATATGTAAATATGCTAAAAAAATGTATTTCTTTTTAAAAAACTTTTATTTTAGTACTGGCAGACTTTCTGCCAGTACTTAAGATGGCGGGGACAATTGTGGGGTGGGGGAGGGAAGGGAGCTGTTTGGGAGGGATCAGGGGGTCTGATGTGTCAGGTGGGAGGCTGATCTTTACACTAAAACTAAAATTAACCCTGCAAGCTTCCTACAAACTACCTAATTAACCCCTTCACTGCTAACCATAATACACGTGTGATGCGCAGCAGCATTTAGCGGCCTTCTAATTACCAGAAAGCAACGCCAAAGTCATATATGTCTGCTATTTCTGAACAAAGGGGATCCCAGAGAAGCATTTACAACCATGTGTGCCATAATTGCACAAGCTGTTTGTAAATTATTTCAGTGAGAAACCTAAAATTTTGAAAAATGTAACGTTTTTTTTAATTTGATCGCATTTGGCGGTGAAATGGTGGCATGAAATATACCAAAATGGGCCTAGATCAATAATTGGAGTTGTCTACTACCCTTCACTAAAGCTAAAATTACCCCGAAAAGCTCCCTACATGCTCCCTAATTAACCCCTTCACTGCTGGGCATAATACACGTGTGGTGCACAGTGGCATTTAGCGGCCTTCTAATTACCAAAAAGCAATGCCAAAGCCATATATGTCTGCTATTTCTGAACAAAGGGGATCCCAGAGAAGAATTTACAACCATTTATGCCATAATTGCACAAGCTGTTTGTAAATAATTTCAGTGAGAAACCGAAAGTTTGTGAAAAAATTTGTGAAAAAGTGAACGATTTTTTGTATTTGATCGCATTTGGCGGTGAAATGGTGGCATGAAATATACCAAAATTGGCCTAGATCAATACTTTGGGATGTCTTCTAAAAAAAATATATATACATGTCAATGGATATTCCGGGATTCCTGAAAGATATTAGTGTTCCAATGTAACTAGCGCTAATTTTGAAAAAAAGTGGTTTGGAAATAGCAAAGTGCTGCTTGTATTTATGGCCCTATAACTTCAAAAAAAGCATAGAACATGTAAACATTGGGTATTTCTGAACTCAGGACAAAATTTAGAAACTATTTAGCAAGTTTTTTTTGGTGGTTGTAGATGTGTAACAGATTTTGGGGGTCAAAGTTAAAAAAGTGTGTTTTTTTCCAATTTTTCCTCATATTTTATAAAAAAAATTATAGTAAATTATAAGATATGATGAAAATAATGGTATGTTTAGAAAGTCCATTTAATGGCGAGAAAAATGGTATATAATATGTGTGGGTACAGTAAATGAGTAAGAGGAAAATTACAGCTAAACACAAACACCGCAAAAATGTAAAAATAGCCTTGGTCCCAAACGGACAGAAAATGGAAAAGTGCTGTGGTCATTAAGGGGTTAATGTACACTACTGTTACACCAGATATGAGTTGCACTGGTGTGACACTGTGCCCTGGCAGGCACTGAAATGCACACGTGTGAAGGAAACTGACTGCTATTATTTCACAGTCAAAAAAGTGTTGTTTTTTTTTAAATCTACACTACTGTTACACCAGATATGAGTGGTGGCACTGGGCAAGTGGGCACAGTATACGCTGTGAGCCTCACACACACGCTGGCAGGCAGGCAACTGCAATTAGATTACACAGGAAAAAAAAAAAAAAGCAGACTGATGTTCTAGCCCTAAAAAGGGCTTTTGGGGTGCTGTCCTTACAGCAGAGATCAGATGAGTCCTTCAGGACTGTAGTGGACACTGAATACACTAGCCTAGCTATCTATTTCCCTATTAAATCAGCAGCAGCTACACTGTCCCTCCTCTCACTAAGAATGCAGCTTCCGAATGAATCTAAAATGGATGCTGTCCAGGAGGTGGGAGGGTCTGGGAGGCAGGGTCTGCTGCTGATTGGCTGGAATGTGTCTGCTGACTGTGAGGTACACGGTCAAAGTTTACTCAATGATGACGAATAGGGGGCGGACTGAACATCACATATGTTCGCCCGCCGTGGCGAACGGGAACAAGCTATGTTCGCCGGGAACTATTCGCCGGCGAACTATTCGCAACATCACTAATCACCATACATAGATCAGTGATGTACTTGCTCTCTTCATTCCAGCCTTCCCACATACTCCCAGCTGAAGCCTCAATTCTTTACATAGGTAGGAACAAGCAGAAACACGTGGCATTGTGTATGAATAGTGGCTTTAAACATTTAGCCACAACTCACAAAACACTTTTTTTATGTAGAGATTGTACAACCAGTTAAAATACTAGGTTGTCCATTTAAATACTGGACACCCGGCAATCATAGCTTTGTGTTTTTCTCCTAATATTATTATGTATTTATTGTTCTGCTTCCTTTTTACGCCCTCTGTATATTAGTGTTTTCTAAATCTTTTCTTAAAGGGACACTGAACCCAATTTTTTCTTTTGAGATTCACATAGATCATGCAATGTTAAGTAACTTTCGCCTAGATTTAGAGTTCTGTGGCCAAAGGGGTGCTACGCTGGCTTTTTTCTGGCCGCACCTTTTAAATACCGCTGGTATTTAGAGTTCACAGAATGGCTGCGTTAGGCTCCAAAAAAGGAGCGTATAGCATATTTACCGCAACTTCAACTCTCGATACCAGCGGTGCTTACGGACGCGGCCAGCTTCAAAAACGTGCTCGTGCACGATTCCCCCATAGAAAACAATGGGGCAGTTTGAGCTGAAAAAAACCTAACACCTGCAAAAAAGCCGCGTTCAGCTCCTAACGCAGCCCCATTGTTTTCTATGTGGAAACAATTCCCAACGTCTGCACCTAACACTCTAACATGTACCTCGAGTCTAAACACCCCTAACCTTACACTTATTAACCCCTAATCTGCCGCCCCCGCTATCGTTGACACCTGCATATTATTTTTAACCCCTAATCTGCCGCTCCGTACACCCCTGCCACCTACATTATCCCTATGTACCCCTAATCTGCTGCCCTAACATCGCCGACCCCTATATTATATTTATTAACCCCTAATCTGCCGCCCCCAAGGTCGCCTCCACCTAACTACACTTATTAACCCCTAATCTGCCGACCGGACCTGAGCGCTACTATAATAAATGTATTAACCCCTAATCCGCCTCACTCCCGCCTCAATAACCCTATAATAAATGGTATTAACCCCTAATCTGCCCTCCCTAACATTGCCGACACCTAACTTCAAGTATTAACCCCTAATATGCCGAAAGGAGCTCACCGCTACTCTAATAAATTTATTAACCCCTAAAGCTAAGTCTAACTTTAACCCTAACACCCCCCTAAATAAAATATAATTTAAATCTAACTAAAAAATTAACTCTTATTAAATAAATTATTCTTATTTAAAGCTAAATACTTACCTGTAAAATAAACCCTAATATAGCTACAATATAAATTATAATTATATTATAGCTATTTTAAGATTTATATTTATTTTACAGGTAACTTTGTATTTATTTTAACCAGGTACAATAGCTATTAAATAGTTAAGAACTATTTAATAGCTAAAATAGTTAAAATAATTACAAAATTACCTGTAAAATAAATCCTAACCTAAGTTACAATTAAACCTAACACTACACTATCAATAAATAAATTAAATAAAATACCTACAATTACCTACAATTAAAACTAACACTACACTATCAATACATTAATTAAATACAATACCTACAAATAACTACAATTAAATAAACTAACTAAAGTACAAAAAATAAAAAAGAACTAAGTTACAAAAAATAATAAAATATTTACAAACATTAGAAAAATATTACAACAATTTTAAAATAATTACACCTACTCTAAGCCCCCTAATAAAATTACAAAGCCCCCCAAAATAAAAAAATGCCCTACCCTATTCTAAATTAAAAAAGTTCAAAGCTCTTTTACCTTACCAGCAGATTGAGCTCGCATTCTATTGGCTGATCGGAACAGCCAATAGAATGCGAGCTCAATCTGATTGGCTGATCTTTTTTATTTTTTGTACTTTAGTTAGTTTATTTAATTGTAGTTATTTGTAGGTATTGTATTTAATTAATGTATTGATAGTGTAGTGTTAGGTTTAATTGTAGGTAATTGTAGGTATTTTATTTAATTTATTTATTGATAGTGTAGTGTTAGGTTTAATTGTAACTTAGGTTAGGATTTATTTTACAGGTAATTTTGTAATTATTTTAACTATTTTAGCTATTAAATAGTTCTTAACTATTTAATAACTATTGTACCTGGTTAAAATAAATACAAAGTTACCTGTAAAATAAATATAAATCCTAAAATAGCTATAATATAATTATAATTTATATTGTAGCTATATTAGGGTTTATTTTACAGGTAAGTATTTAGCTTTAAATAAGAATAATTTATTTAATAAGAGTTAATTTATTTAGTTAGATTTAAATTATATTTAACTTAGGGGGTGTTAGGGTTAGGGTTAGACTTAGCTTTAGGGGTTATTCCATTTATTACAATAGCGGCGAGATTCGGTCGGCAGATTAGGGGTTAATAATTGAAGTTAGGTGTCGGCGATGTTAGGGAGGGCAGATTAGGGGTAAATTCTATTTATTATAGGGTTATTGAGGCGGGAGTGAGGCGGATTAGGGGTTAATAACTTTATTATAGTAGCGGTGCGGTCCACTCGGCAGATTAGGGGTTAATAAGTGTAGGCAGGGGGAGGCGACATTGAGGGGGGCAGATTAGGGGTTAATAAATATAATATAGGGGTCGACGGTGTTAGGGGCAGCAGATTAGGGGTACATAGGGATAATGTAGGTAGCGGCGGTTTACGGAGCGGCAGATTAGGGGTTAATTATTGTAGGTAGCTGGCGGCGACGTTGTGGGGGGCAGGTTAGGGGTTAATAAATATAATATAGGGGTCGGCGGTGTTAGGGGCAGCAGATTAGGGGTACATAAGGATAACGTAGGTGGCGGTCGGCAGATTAGGGGTTAAAAAAATTTAATAGAGTGGCGGCGATGTGGGGGGACCTCGGTTTAGGGGTACATAGGTAGTTTATGGGTGTTAGTGTACTTTAGAGCACAGTAGTTAAGAGCTTTATAAACCAGCGTTAGCCCAGAAAGCTCTTAACTACTGACTTTTTTCTGCGGCTGGAGTTTTGTCTTTAGATTTCTAACGCTCACTTCAGCCACGACTCTAAATACCGGAGTTAGAAAGATCCCATTCTATTGGCTGATCGGAACAGCCAATAGAATGCAATCTCAATCTGATTGGCTGATTGGATCAGCCAATCGGATTGAACTTGAATCTGATTGGCTGATTCCATCAGCCAATCAGAATTTTCCTACCTTAATTCCGATTGGCTGATAGAATCCTATCAGCCAATCGGAATTCGAGGGATGCCATCTTGGATGACGTCCCTTAAAGGAACCGTCATTCGTCGGGAAGTCGTCGGTGAAGATGGATGGATCCGCGCTGGAGGTCTTGAAGATCAGCCGGTCGTCATTGGATGGAAGAACATAGAAGATGCGGCTTGGATGAAGATGTTTGCCGGTCTGGATGTCCTCTTCTGCCCGCTTGGATAAAGACTTCAGCCGGAGGATGGATGTCTTCAGCCCCCCGCTTGGGCTTGGATCAAGACATCGGAGCCTGGACGGATCGCTGATACCCGGTCTGGTGAAGATAAGGTAGGAAGATCTTCAGGGGCTTAGTGTTAGGTTTATTTAAGGGGGGTTTGGGTTAGATTAGGGGTATGTGGGTGGTGGGTTGTAATGTTGGGGGGGGGGTATTGTATGTTTTTTTTCCAGGCAAAAGAGCTGAATTCTTTGGGGCATGCCCCGCAAATGGCCCTTTTAAGGGCTGGTAAGGTAAAAGAGCTTTTCTATTTTAATTTTAGAATAGGATAGGGCATTTTTTTATTTTGGGGGTCTTTGTTATTTTATTAGGGGGCTTAGAGTAGGTGTAATTAGTTTAAAATTGTTGTAATATTTTTCTAATGTTTGTAAATATTTTTTTATTTTTTGTAACTTAGTTCTTTTTTATTTTTTGTACTTTAGTTAGTTTATTTAATTGTATTTAATTGTAGGTATTTTATTTAATTAATGTATTGATAGTGTAGTGTTAGGTTTAATTGTAGATAATTGTAGGTATTTTATTTAATTAATTTATTGCTAGTGTAGTGTTAGGTTTAATTGTAACTTAGGTTAGGATTTATTTTACAGGTAATTTTGTAATTATTTTAACTAGGTAGTTATTAAATAGTTATTGACTATTTAATAGCTATTGTACCTGGTTAAAATAAATACAAAGTTACCCGTAAAATAAATATTAATCCTAAAATAGCTACAATATAATTATAATTTATATTGTAGCTATATTAGGGTTTATTTTACAGGTAAGTATTTAGCTTTAAATAGGATTAATTTATTTAATAAGAGTTCATTTATTTTGTTAGATTTAAATTATATTTAACTTAGGGGGGTGTTAGTGTTAGGGTTAGACTTAGCTTTAGGGGTTAATACATTTATTAGAGTAGCGGTGAGATCCGGTCAGCAGATTAGGGGTTAATTATTGTAGGTAGGTGGAGGCGACATTGGGGGCGGCAGATTAGGGTTTAATAAATATAATATAGGGGTCGCGGTGTTAGGGGCAGCAGATTAGGGGTACATAGGGATAACGTAGGTTGCAGCGGTGTGCGGTCGGCAGATTAGGGGTTAATAATTGTAGGTAAGTGGCGGCGACGTTGGGGCGGCAGATTAGGGGTTAATAAATATTATGTAGGTGTCGGCGATGTTAGGGGCAGCAGATTATGGGTACATAGGGATAACGTAGGTGGCGGCAGTGTGCGGTCGGCAGATTAGGGGTTAAAAAAATTTAATAGAGTGGCGGCGATGTGGGGGGACCTCGGTTTAGGGGTACATAGGTAGTTTATGGGTGTTAGTGTACTTTAGAGCACAGTAGTTAAGAGCTTTATAAACCGGCGTTAGCCCAGAAAGCTCTTAACTACTGACTTTTTTCTGCGGCTGGAGTTTTTTCGTTAGATTTCTAACGCTCACTTCAGCCAAGACTCTAAATACCAGCGTTAGAAAGATCCCATTTTAAAGATAGGATACGCAAATGACGTAAGGGGATCTGAGGTATGGAAAAGTTGCGGCTGCAAAGTGAGCATTAGACCCTTTCCTGACTGACTCTAAATACCAGCGGTAGCCCAAAACCAGCGTTAGGAGCCTCTAACGCTGGTTTTGACGGCTACCGCCATACTCTAAATCTAGCCGAGTATTTCTCCCACAGTATATAGCTAAAATACCATGAAACATAAAATGGGTAAAGACACCTACCCCTATTCATCATGCCTGCCTTAACCCACATTCCCAGCTAGCTCTATTTAACTCTTCTGCTGTGTAGGTCTGAAAATGGTTTAGTATAATGCATGGCCATGATGGCCTGTTAACGACTCAGACCAAGGTCTCTTATGTGGCTGTTCAGATTAAAGTGCTTGGTTGTCACTGAATTACACAATACTTACTGACTATTCATTATCAGTGCAAACAAATGATCATACCAGTAAGATTGCACAATTAATATTATTTATTCATAGAAATACACATACATGGTTATACCCAGCTGAACTTACTTTAAAATCGCCAGGTCCCAGAGGCAACAGGAAAGAATCCGGATCCGGTAATAGAGGGAGCAGCAACAAGACAGCTTCAACTATATGCTATCCTGTGCAAAGCCGCGTCACGTCACATCCAGAGCGGTCACATGTATAATTATCTCTCTTTCTTGGCGGCCGCCACTTCGGTGCTGCACCTAATGAAGCCTGCTATCGACAAAAACGTTTGAATATGGGCTTTATTAGGTGTAGCACTGAAGTGGCGGCCGCCAAGAAAGAGAGATAATCATACATGCGACCGCTCTGAATGTGACACCACAAAGATGTGGCTCCGCAAAGTCGCACACAATGCTTGTTCTAGCCTGGAGGTTAAATAACCTCTTGATTGCCGTACGCACATGGGAGGCTGGGAGCCTAAGTGGTAGGGTAGGGTGGCCATGGCTGCACTGGGCTGTTATTTTGGGAAAGGTTCAATTCTTGTTGTGCGGCGGTGCCTGTGCAAGGTGGCCATGGAGCTAAGATAACTGGCCCGGTCCACCGGGCATTTGCCCGGTATGCCCGACGCTCAGTCCTGGCCTGGTGGGGGGGTCAGCCTGTCAGTGCTCAGAGCATACGCCGCACACTGCATCAAATTAGTCTGCATGGCTGTCATCCCAGAAGGAAGCCTCTTCTAAAGATGATACACAAGAAAGCCTGCAAATGGTTCCAGTAATCCATGTCCTTAGTCTGCTTGTCTTCAGCAAACTATGTTCTGTGGCCGATGAGACCAATATAAACTTATTTGGTTCAGATGGTGTCAAGCATGTGCGGCGGCAACCAGGTGAGGAGTACAAAGACAAGTGTGTCTTGCCTACAGTCAAGCATGGTGGTTGGAGTGTCATGGTCTGGGCCTGCATGAGTGCTGCTGGCACTGGGGAGCTACAGTTCATTGAGAGAACATGAATGCCAACATGTACTATGACATTCTGAAGCAGAGCATGATCCACTTCCTGCGGAGACTGGGCCGCAGGGCAGTATTCCAACATGATAACGACCCCAAACACACATCCAAGATGACCACTGACTTGCTAAAGAAGCTGTGGGCAAAAGTGATGGACTGGCCAAGCATGTCTTCACACCTAAACCCTATTGAGCATCTTTGAGACATCCTCAAATGGAAGGTGGGGGAGCGCAAGGTCTCTAACATCTACCAGCTCCATGATGTCATCATGGAGGAGTGGAAGAGGACTCCAGGGGAAACCTGTGAAGCTCTGGTGAACTCCATGCCCAAGAGGGTTAAGGCAGTGCTGGAAAATAATGGTGGCCGCACAAAATATTGACACTTTGGGCCCAATTTGGACATTTCCACTTAGGGGTGTACTCACTTTTGTTGCTAACCATTTAGACATTAATGGCTGTATGTTGAGTTATTTTGAGGGGACAGCAAATTTACACTGTTATACAGGCTGTACACGCACTACTTTACATTGTAGCAAAGTGTAATTTCTTCAGTGTTGTCACATGAAAAGATATAATAAAATATTTACAAAAATGTGAGGGGTATACTCACTTTTGTGAGATACTGGTATATTTATATGTTAATATGTGTATAAACACATAAATATATATGTACAGTATATAAGCATATACATATATATATTTACAGGGATATCACAGTCTCCATAGACCACAATGTAAAGGCACTTTTCACTGCCATTTTTTTCCACACCAACAACTTTAATCCCTAAAAACTGCTTAGTGCAGTTTTTTTAACAATTTTTTTTATGAGTGCTAATTGCTACCACGAGCTCCCGGTAGCAAAAAAACAGCCATTTGTAATTTGCCCGTTTTTGGACGCGTGATAGTGTTAGTGTTTGTTCAATGTTTTAAACTACATTACTATCTTTGATTATCTTAGCCCCTTAATGACCACAACGTACCCTGTATGTTGCTGGTTGTTGTGCATTTTTCTGCATATAATAGCGAGGGACTTGACGCAAGTGGCAAGACCGCACTTTTATACCCTCTCTCCCTCCTGCAGGCCTCCTGAAATAGCGCAATCTCGTCACTGGCGGGGAGACCGCTCTATTGAAATAACATACAGGGTATGTTGCTGGTCATTAAAAGGTTAAAAGAACATTAAACACCTCTTGTTTTGTATAAAAATTGTGCTTGTTCCACACTCCCTAGAAAGGCCAAATAGCAAATTCTGTAACCAGTAAATGTTGGCAAACTGGGAACTGTATAGGAATTTTTATTATGCTGGACAGAATACTTTATTTCAAAAGTAATTAGTTAAGCTTCCAGGAATACATAAGCTTACATTAAAAACATCTGAATTTTTTACCCTTACATTTTTATCAAATAAGTAAAGTATTATTATTATGGTTTTTTTTAAAGAGGGTAAAGCTGTTTAATCAGAAAACTGCAAGAATCATACAAATCTGGTGTTTTCTGATGAAGCAATAAATCAGAAGCTGTGAGACTCAATGCAAAGTATTTGATGCATTAACAAAGTGCAAAGTCATCTGGAAACATTATAAAACATTTAGAAAATGTATTGCTCTTAAGAGTAGGAACCACCATTTTTAGAATTTTTAAATTTGCACAAAACATATAAAAATGATATTTAAAAGTACCATTACACTCATAATAACACTGTCTTATAAAAAATAATTTAAAAAAAAATGCATTAAAAGGTTATAGGGCCTCAAAGATGTGAGGTCTCCAATGTTAGAAAAGAAGGCTGCAAAAGGCTTTAACATAGAGATATATACATATATATGTCTAAAGATGTATATGTATATATATATGTATACAGAAATATATACATATATAAACACATGAATACAAATATAGGCAAATATATAAGTGTATTGGAACCCTTTGTAGCAAAGTAGCTGAAAACATGTAAAAGCATATTAATGCAATATTTATGTTTAATAAAGCATTTTAACTATTTATTTATTGTAAATATTTTACATTACAATGTTCTTCACATAAGGTAATATGTTCTAAGTATATATAAATAAATATTACTATGTATATCTGTATAAATCGTTACTTATATAAAAAGTGTGTTTGTTGACTGAAAACCAGCGAGTGCTTTATTTTCTTTCTGGACCTGTTATGCTAAGAGCACCTTTGCAGCTTTTGGTGAGAGTGCACACATTCTGCAACTTTGGTTATGTATACAGTATATTTATATATATATATATATATATATATATATATATATATATATATATATATATATATATATATATATATATTTTTTTTTTACTAAAAAAAAACATCAGATATATGTAGAAATATGTATTTATGAATAAAGAGAACATATTCTGCTATATGAAGAACATTGGAATGTGAAATATTCATATTTCATGTTGGGTTAGCGCACTTGAGAACATGAGTTTGGATTTGCGCGTGAGCAGGGTGTTTTTTTTCCACTTCTCGCGCTCCTTAAAAGTCTATGGGCTTTTTGCGCGTGTTGGGTTATCGCATGAGAGAAAAGTTTTTACTTTAAACTTGTAATACGCGCAGTAAAGCTTACTTTCAGCGGAGGTAGATTGTGAGCGTGAGCGATAATTACCACTTCACTCATAATCTAGCCCATTGTGTTTGCAAGCGGTGCCATTGTAAAGATTATTCACTGAGCATAATAATAAAGAATTGGGAGCTACTAGTGCTGCAGTATGAATACAAACATTCAAGATCACATTTTTTGTTTTGTACTAACTAATAATATTGAGCTGATACAAAAAAGGTCAGTACTAAATAATTACAATACATTGTTACAAAGTAACAGCCACTGTTAGGAAAGAGAATATTAAACATCTGTGATATTTTAGAGATATTATAACTCATTAGATAAGTAATTATAAGGAAGTATGTAACACACAAACATTATTCAAATGGTGCCACATTGCTTCCTGTATAACATGTATATTCCATTCGGTTACACTATGTGTTTCTCATCTGGCTTTTCCAGTAATACAGAGTTAACATTAGCATCTGTTGTCTTTTTCTTCAGTATAAATGGAGACTCCATATAGAACCGACCTCTCAGCATCACTGATCCTGGGAGGGACATTTTTCTCCCTATGATGTCTAAAGTTTCTCTCTCTGCTATGCAATGGTTTATTTATGACAAGCTTGACAAACTTGGAAGACATTGCTTAGATTTACTTTCCCCTTCAGTTTAATGCTCGTTATTCTCCTCTATACCACAATCGACTCCCGCAGACAGAGAGAGCTGCCAGCAGATATAATGGGACAGGCAGGCACTTATTTGTCAAGTCTAAGTGTTCCTTTGAATATTGCCCATCTATCTGCTGCGCTATAATACGACCATCGGGTCTATTGTGATTTCAGAAACATCTTCCTCTTTATATCCAGTATCTTTATAGGGTTATTATTTTGTCTCCAGATTTAGTGGAAGAATAAGGGATCATCAAAAATAATCTGGAAAAGAAAAATGTGACATGTCTCATTGAATCCTATTTTGCAGTGTGCTTTTCAATAATTGGAATGGCATGTGTGTGTGCGAACCTGTCACTGCGAGTGCTTAAGGCCATAACTATATTTTATGTACACTGTGGGTTTTTTTTGCTTTCCAAAGTTTAATAAAGTCCATGAAACACAACAAGTGCTTATTTCCTGCATGCTTATCCTTATTTGTTGAAATGATACATGCTCTACAGAACGTCCCACAAATATGTATTTGCCTTTGAGAAATGGTAAATGATAGAAATGCAATGCGTGATTGATACGATAACTTTTATACATTCACTATGCTAGCATGTCAAAATTAGAAAAAAATGAATATAAATTCTGTTCAGTTGTAGAGTGACCCTATATGGCTCATTACTAATAACACTGATGAAAAACATAACAATAAAGAAAACATTAAAGGAAAATTACACTTAAAAATGTATTTGTAGAATGCACATCAAAAAGGATATTAAAATATTTTTTTTTGCTTGGAAAAGTAAAAGCTGTTTTAATTTAAAGGGATAGCATTGAGGCTATTCCCATTTTCCTCTTCTCATGGGTGCAGCCATGTTTAAAAGTAGATTTTTCAGCATTCCTTTGCTGACAGGTGTCGGCATGTGTTTGCATATCTGTATGCACTCTCCTTCAGATACCAGCAGTGAAACCTAGGTTCCAAAATGGCTGCCCCCATACTTACAAGAAGGTGCTTGACATGTTTTTAAGTGTTTAATGTCCCTTTAAGCTTAAACTAATACTTCAATACTGGTTTTGTACTTCCTATTAATCCTAACTGCTTTTTCTTTACTGTTGGAGGGGACATATTTATGCAAATATGACAAACAAAAATGTGTATATTAAGGAAAGGAGACTAAACTAAATATGTCCATAGCACTTGCAATTTCAAACTTTCTTCTTTAATCTTAATAAAAACATAAGCACACAATATGCATTTTTGAAATTGCAAGTGCTGTGGACATATTTTGTTTACGTATGATTGTGGGGTAACGGCAGATACCCTGTCTGCATCTGCACTGTTAGCTCCTATTTGTTCATGCTGCTGTTGCCTATGTGCTACATTATATTTAGGAAAGGAGCATGAGTTAAAAAAAAATGAATTACGCACTGAAGTCTCATTCTTTAGGTAAAGCAAGAACATGCAGGGACATGTCATGTGTGCAGGAGAACATGCAACAATTATCAGAGAGCGCACCAAGTCTGAATGGAAGTCTGTTACTTGTGTACATGGGATTAACCCCCTGTTTTGTGTATGTGGAATTCAGTGAGTGGTTATATTCATGTACTGTGTGTGTGTTATAAATTAACATCATTGCACTGTGTATACTATTGTACTATTGACAGGAGGTTAGTGGTTAAAGTGACAGTATAATTGATAGATAACACATTTACTACCTATTACTCAGCTTTGCATAACTATCATTCTTACATTAATATACTTTATAGCCTGTAAACGTCTGCCTGTTTCATAACATTGTGCTCACTCCAGTCAAGTTATGCAGGCACCAGCACTAATTGGCTAAAATGCAAGTTTGTGAAAAGCACAGAGAGAAGGGGCAGTCTGCAGAGGCTTAGAAAAGGCAATTACAGAGGAAAAAAGTATATTAATATAACCGTGTTGGTTGTGCAAAACTGACAAATGGGTAACAGAGGGATTATCTATCTTTTTAAACAATATCAATTTTCATGAAGACTGTCCCTTTAAATTATTGCACAAGGTGTGTTATTAGTATTATGATGGTTAACTGAAATAATCGCTAGTGCCTAATCTAAATGCATTGGAGAACATACTGTTCTTAATATTGTATTGTCTGTCCTCTGTAGTCTCTGTGGTACTTTAGGGGAAAGATATTCTTGCCTTACTTACTACCTCTCACCTCTCTCCTCTCTATACTGCTCTTTTGCGCACGTCAGATGTAGCGCATGTATTACAAGTTGAAAGTAAACGCGTCCGCTTGAGCGCAATGGATATCAATTCACATCAGGATAGCGTGACTTCAGAGCTCTGGTTAACTGTTAAGAGAGTCAAAAAAGTTGAGCAAAAAATATATCAATATATATTTAAAAGTAAACTCATAATAACACTAATAAAAATTATTTTAAAAAATTGCATTAAAAAGTTATAAGGGCTCAAAGATATGAGATCTCAGGTGTTAGAAAAACAAAGTCAGACAAAGGGCTTTAAAATAGAGATACATACATATACATGTCTAAATATGTACAGTATATGTATGTTCATCTATATGTTTATATGTGTGTACATATGTACTTTTATATATATATATATATATATATATATATATATATATATATATATATATATTTATATTTATGTATTTAAATACATAGATACACATAGAAACACACACACACACACACACACACATATATATATATATATATATATATATATATATATATATATATATATATATATATATATATATACAGGGAGTGCAGAGTTATTAGGCAAATGAGAATTTTGACCACATCATCCTCTTTATGCATGTTGTCTTACTCCAAGCTGTATAGGCTTGAAAGCCTACTACCAATTAAGCATATTAGGTGATGTGCATCTCTGTAATGAGAAGGGGTGTGGTCTAATGACATCAACACCCTATATCAGGTGTGCATAATTATTAGGCAACTTCCTTTCCTTTGGCAAAATGGGTCGAAAGAAGGACTTGACAGGCTCAGAAAAGTCAAAAATAGTGAGATATCTTGCAGAGGGATGCAGCACTCTTAAAATTGCAAACCTTCTGAAGCGTGATCATCGAACAATCAAGCGTTTCATTCAAAATAGTCAACAGGGTCGCAAGAAGCGTGTGGAAAAACCATGGCGCAAAATAACTGCCCATGAACTGAGAAAAGTCAAGCGTGCAGCTGCCAAGATGCCACTTGCCACCAGTTTGGACATATTTCAGAGCTGCAACATCACTGGAGTGCCCAAAAGCACAAGGTGTGCAATACTCAGAGACATGGCCAAGGTAAGAAAGGCTGAAAGACGACCACCACTGAACAAGACACACAAGCTGAAACATCAAGACTGGGCCAAGAAATATCTCAAGACTGATTTTTCTAAGGTTTTATGGACTGATGAAATGAGAGTGAGTCTTGATGGGCCAGATGGATGGGCCCGTAGCTGGATTGGTAAAGGGCAGAGAGCTCCAGTCCGACTCAGACGCCAGCAAGGTGGAGTTGGAGTACTGGTTTGGGCTGGTATCATCAAAGATGAGCTTGTGGGGCCCTTTTGGGTTGAGGATGGAGTCAAGCTCAACTCCCAGTCCTACTGCCAGTTTCTGGAAGACACCTTCTTCAAGCAGTGGTACAGGAAGTAGTCTGCATCCTTCAAGAAAAACATGATTTTCATGCAGGACAATGCTCCATCACACGCGTCCAAGTACTCCACAGCGTGGCTGGCAAGAAAGGGTATAAAAGAAGAAAATCTAATGACATGGCCTCCTTGTTCACCTGATCTGAACCCCATTGAGAACCTGTGGTCCATCATCAAATGTGAGATTTACAAGGAGGGAAAACAGTACACCTCTCTGAACAGTGTCTGGGAGGCTGTGGTTGCTGCTGCACGCAATGTTGATGGTGAACAGATCAAAACACTGACAGAATCCATGGATGGCAGGCTTTTGAGTGTACTTGCAAAGAAAGGTGGCTATATTGGTCACTGATTTGTTTTTGTTTTGTTTTTAAATGTCAGAAATGTGTATTTGTGAATGTTGAGATGTTATATTGGTTTCAGTGGTAAAAATAAATAATTGAAATGGGTATATATTTGTTTTTTGTTAAGTTGCCTAATAATTATGCACAGTAATAGTCACCTGCACACACAGATATCCCCCTAAAATAGCTATAACTAAAAACAAACTAAAAACTACTTCCAAAACTATTCAGCTTTGATATTAATTAGTTTTTTTGGGTTCATTGAGAACATGGTTGTTGTTCAATAATAAAATTAATCCTCAAAAATACAACTTGCCTAATAATTCTGCACTCCCTGTATATATATATATATATATATAGTGCATTGGAGCCCTTTGTATTCAAGTAGCTCAAAACATAAAAAAAATCATATTTATGCAATTTTCCTATGTCATAAAGTGTTTAACTATGTATTTACTGTAACGATTTAACATTCCAATGTTCTTCACATAGGGGTTAATGTTCTAAGTATTTTTAAATAGATATTCCTATACATATCTGTATATATCTATAACTACAGGGAGTGCAGAATTATTAGGCAAGTTGTATTTTTGAGGATTAATTTTATTATTGAACAACAACCATGTTCTCAATGAACCCAAAAAACTCATTAATATCAAAGCTGAATATTTTTGGAAGTAGTTTTTAGTTTGTTTTTAGTTTTAGCTATTTTAGGGGGATATCTGTGTGTGCAGGTGACTATTATTGTGCATAATTATTAGGCAACTTAACAAAAAACAAATATATACCCATTTCAATTATTTATTTTTACCAGTGAAACCAATATAACATCTCAACATTCACAAATATACATTTCTGACATTCAAAAACAAAACAAAAACAAATCAGTGACCAATATAGCCACCTTTCTTTGCAAGGACACTCAAAAGCCTGCCATCCATGGATTCTGTCAGTGTTTTGATCTGTTCACCATCAACATTGCGTGCAGCAGCAACCACAGCCTCCCAGACACTGTTCAGAGAGGTGTACTGTTTTCCCTCCTTGTAAATCTCACATTTGATGATGGACCACAGGTTCTCAATGGGGTTCAGATCAGGTGAACAAGGAGGCCATGTCATTAGATTTTCTTCTTTTATACCCTTTCTTGCCAGCCACGCTGTGGAGTACTTGGACGCGTGTGATGGAGCATTGTCCTGCATGAAAATCATGTTTTTCTTGAAGGATGCAGACTTCTTCCTGTACCACTGCTTGAAGAAGGTGTCTTCCAGAAACTGGCAGTAGGACTGGGAGTTGAGCTTGACTCCATCCTCAACCCGAAAAGGCCCCACAAGCTCATCTTTGATGATACCAGCCCAAACCAGTACTCCACCTCCACCTTGCTGGCGTCTGAGTCGGACTGGAGCTCTCTGCCCTTTACCAATCCAGCCACGGGCCCATCCATCTGGCCCATCAAGACTCACTCTCATTTCATCAGTCCATAAAAATCAGTCTTGAGATATTTCTTGGCCCAGTCTTGACGTTTCAGCTTGTGTGTCTTGTTCAGTGGTGGTCGTCTTTCAGCCTTTCTTACCTTGGCCATGTCTCTGAGTATTGCACACCTTGTGCTTTTGGGTACTCCAGTGATGTTGCAGCTCTGAAATATGGCCAAACTGGTGGCAAGTGGCATCTTGGCAGCTGCACGCTTGACTTTTCTCAGTTCATGGGCAGTTATTTTGCGCCTTGGTTTTTCCACACGCTTCTTGCGACCCTGTTGACTATTTTGAATGAAACGCTTGATTGTTCGATGATCACGCTTCAGAAGCTTTGCAATTTTATGAGTGCTGCATCCCTCTGCAAGATATCTCACTATTTTTGACTTTTCTGAGCCTGTCAAGTCCTTCTTTTGACTCATTTTGCCAAAGGAAAGGAAGTTGCCTAATAATTATGCACACCTGATATAGGGTGTTGATGTCATTAGACCACACCCCTTCTCATTACAGAGATGCACATCACCTAATATGCTTAATTGGTAGTAGGCTTTCAAGCCTATACAGCTTGGAGTAAGACAACATGCATAAAGAGGATGATGTGGTCAAAATACTCATTTGCCTAATAATTCTGCACTCCCTGTATATATATAATCATATACTGTATATATATATATTTTACCAAAACGCCATCATACAGGTGTAACTCGAAAATTAGAATATCGTGCAAAAGTTAATTTATTTCACTAATGCAACTTAAAAGGTGAAACTAATATATGAGATAGACTCATTACATGCAAAGCAAGATAGTTCAAGCCATAATTTGTCATAATTGTGATGATTATGGCTTACAGCTCATGAAAACCCCAAATCCACAATCTCAGAAAATTAGAATATTGTGAAAAGGTGCAATATTCTAGGATCAAAGTGTCCCACTCTAATCAGCTAATTAAGCCATAACACCTGCAAAGGGTTCCTGATCTGAGCCTTTAAATGGTTTCTCAGTCTGGTTCAGTAGGAATCACAATCATGGGAAAACTGCTGACCTGACAGTTGTGCAGAAAACCATCATTGACACCCTCCATAAGGAGGGAAAGCCTCAAAAGGTAATTGCAAAAGAAGTTGGATGTTCCCAAAGTGCTGTATCAAAGCACATTAATAGAAAGTTATGTGGAAGGGAAAAGTGTGGAAGAAAAAGGTGCACAAGCAGCAGGGATGACCTGCAGCATGGAGAGGATTGTCAGGAAAAGGCCATTCAAAAGTATTGGGGACTTTCACAAGAGCCACCACACACAGACGGATCCTGGACATGGGCTTCAAATGTCGTATTCCTCTTGTCAAGCCACTCCTGAACAACAAACAACGTCATAAGCATCTTACCTGGGCTAAAGAAAAACAGACCTGGTCTGTTGTTCAGTGGTCCAAAGTCCTCTCTTCTGATGAGAGCAAATTTTGCATCTAATTTGGAAAAAAAGGACACAGATTATGGAGGAAGAATGGAGAGGCACACACTGCAAGATGATTGAAGTCCAGTGTGAAGTTTCCACAGTCTGTGTTGATTTGGGGAGCTATGTCATCTGCTGGTGTTGTTCCACTGTGCTTCATTAAGTTCAGGGTCAATGCAGCTGTCTGCCAGGAGATTTTGGAGCACTTCATGCTTCTATCCGCAGACGAGCTCTATGGGGATGCTGACTTCATTTTCCAGCAGGACTCGGCACCTGTCTACACTGCCAAAAGCACCAAAACCTGGTTCAATGACCGTGGGATTACTGTGCTTGATTGGCCAGCAAACTCGCCTGACCTGAATCCCTAGAGAATCTATGGGGCATTGCCAAGAGAAAGATGAGAGACATGAGACCGAACAATGCAGAAGAGCTGAAGGCCGCTATTGAAGCATCCTGGTCTTCCATAACACCTCAGCAGTGCCACAGGCTGATAGCTTCCATGCCACGCCGCTTTGAGGCAGTAATTGCTGCAAAAGGGGCCCAAACCAAGTACTGAGTACATACAGTATGCATGCTTATACTTTTCAGAGGTCCGATATTGTTCTACAGGTATGTACAATCCTTGTTTTATTGATTGCATGTAATATTCTAATTTTCTGAGATTGTGGATTTGGGGTTTTCATGAGCTGTAAGCCATAATCATCACAATTATGACAAATCACGGCTTGAACTATCTTGCTTTGCATGTAATGAGTCTATCTCATATATTAGTTTCACCTTTTAAGTTGCATTAGTGAAATAAATGAACTTTTGCACGATATTCTAATTTTTCGAGTTTCACCTGTATATTTGTATATATATATAAGTATTTAACAATAAATAAAACCTATTCTTCTATGTGAAGAACACTGGAATGTGAAATATTAATATTTTGCGTCGGGTTAACACACTTGAGTAAACGTGATCGGGTTTGCGCGCAAGTAAGGGTATTATTTTTTCCCCCAGATTTTGTGTTCCTTTAAAGTCTTTGGAGGAATACATTAACGTGGTAGCAATATTTGAAATTAGGCTTTTTGTGCATGATACCCAACGCACGCCAAAAGCTTACTTCTAGCTAATTTATCATTCATGCTGGAGCGCTAAATAGTGCACCTAGATTACAAGTGGAGTGCTATTGTTAGCGTGAGGAGCTTGAGCCACAATGTCCCGCTGTTTTTGTGCTGCTCTTGCTTCCCAGACTGCCCAGCTTCCCATCTATGCTGCTGATACTACTGCAACTTGTAAAGAAGTTCTTGAAGCTGTGTCTGTCCCCTGTTCTGTGAATTTGTTGACGTATACCACCATGTCCTGCAGCTCCTACTTCATCTCCTAACACTTTGATGCTGTATCTACAGTGTAAGGCTCACAACTTACTGTGACTTTGTTGTTGTATTCCACTATTTCTTGTTGCTTTAAATGCCAACTTTCCCATGCATGCTACTGCATATCCAGCTTGTGACAATCTTATAGGGAATTCTGTAATGCTTTGTTCACTGTCCACCGCTTGCTTTGACTTAGTTATCATGTCCCACCATGTCCAGCTGACCCCCTGCTGCCCTGCATGTCCTGCTGTTTTATTTGTGCTGCTGTCCAAGTGTTCCTCTGGTGCCTTGAAAACGTTCCCCATAGTCAATATTAGAAAATTAATTTAATTCATCAACTAACAATTAACGAAATTTAGCGAGATGGACAAATTTAGTACAAAATGGCAAAATAAAGTTTTGTAACTGATTTTTCTATAATTCTATAATTTTTTTGACAGTTCACATGTCAAGTATCGATGTACATTATGTACTGTATTTTACGATTACTTTAGAAAATATTTGTTTCTAAAAATTTGAATTTATATTTGTAATAGTATTTCTAATGCTTTCTTTAAATGTAATATTCGAATTATGCAATATTCTATATAGAAACATTCTAAATGATATATTTGTATCTATTATGTATCAATTTACTTTATTCCCTCCCTACCACATGAACTATTGAACTTCTGAATAGTATTTGTTAAATAGAATGTTAAATTCGAAATTTCGAATGTGGACATTCAATATAATTATAAACATTCGAGTTCGAAAATGACATTCGAAAACTATAAATAGCATTCGATTATAGAATTTTTAAGAATATTCGTTCTTATCAACATTCGGATTTATAATTCGAATTTCGGTAATAACATTCGTTCTAACAATCGAATTCGGAAATTTACACATTCGCCCATCCCTAGTTATAAGTAACTTCTATTAAGGTTTGCAAAAAGCCCCCAAAAATTGCCACAGGGGTCATGTGTAAATGCTATGATAATGCCAGTTGCACAAAAAGTTTCAGTGCTATTGTGTTGAAGTTGTATTCAAATTGATTAGAATAGTTTAGAAAAGAAAGCCAAAGATCACTCCCACATTTGTAAAATATTTTCCCAGACTTATTTAATGGTCTAGAATAGCAGTCATTTTTCTGTAAATCTCTTCCATCTTTTTTTTTTAATCCCAGCACTGCAAGAGGCCCCTTTGTAATGCATTCTCACAATAGAAAAAAAGAAAAAAGATTAGCTATGGTTAACATTAATGGGACACTAAACCCAATTTTTTTCTTTCATGATTCAGGTAGAGAATGCAATTTTAATTAAACAGCAATCCAATTTACTTCTATTATCTATGTTGCTTCATTCTTTAGCTATCCTTTGTTGAAGCAATGGGTGAGCCGATCACAGAAGATATCTATGTGTAGAAGCTACTGAGCCTATCTAGATATGCTTTTCAGCAAATTATATTAAGATAGTGAAGCAAATTAGATAATAGAAGTAAATTAGAAATTTGTTTAAAATGGCATGCTCTTTCTAAATCATGAAAGAAAAAATGTGTGTTTCATTTCCCTTTAAGGGCTCAATTTACATACATTTGCCCTGTCTGCCTGGCTTCTCCTCTGGCGGACAGCAATCCGCTACCCGCATTTACCATTGCATGCAAGCACTCCTATGTGTTGTGGTGCAACCCCCCCCCCCCCCCCCTCTCCCTGCCCATGCGGGAACGGCTTTGCTGAAAAGACCAGGGAGATTGAAATTCTCCACCTAGGTAGAGAACAGGACAGGGAAACAGCGGTCTGATGACCACTGTTTGATAAATCCTGACTGCAGGTTCACTTGTTCGAACGGGAGAGAAGGGCTTGACAAATCAAGCCCTAAAGGTTTCTCCAAATGCATTTCAGTTAATGAACATTAAATTGATGGTAAACTCTCCCTTTTATAAATTCAGATCCGCAATGTTAGTGATATTTTAGATGGAGCTTAATTCACCAGTTGTGATGAAGAAGCCCTATAATTTACTTTTAATTACAGATATGAAATTCAAATACCCCACTCTGGGGCATTTGAGTAATATTTTTTTGTGAGCTAAATGTTTGTAAACGAAAGCCCTTACCTGAAGTGCCCTAAGGGTTAACCCAACCTAACAGCTAGCCTGAGTAATGGAATGAAACATTGTTGCATTGTTAGGGGTTGTTAGCCTACCTTATATAAGACTGTGTAAGGGAATCCTCTTCCGCTTTCCTCCTGGATCCTGCTGCTGTTTTTTTTTAAATGGAATTTCTGCTGACCTTGGTCATTTATCGTTCTCACAGGGCCTCAGTTCCTCCTAAGCATTACAGGGCATCGTCCCCTTCTGTGGGCGGCTCTGGGAAGAAAACAGGTGAAGTTACTAACTCCTCACCTCAGTCTTGTGGGCCTGCAAAATCTGCTGCCCTCTCTTGCTTTCCCATCCAGCCTGGGGCCTCCTTCCGGCCTCCAGCATTGGGGTAGCTACCTCCCCAGTGGCCGGGCCATCTGGGGTTGGTGCGGCCCGGGGGAGGAGGGGTGGGTTACTGCAGTCATATAGGGCCTCCGAGGCCGGGCGGGTGTGGCACTGTTAGGCCTAAGCTACAATTTAGGCCTCAAAGCTTGGTCAGCCCATCTGTCCCTCAGACCCCCTCTAACCCGGCTTCCCTCTTGGGGCTCCCTCCCCTGGCCCTCTTGGCCCACTACCAGGTTCACCTGAGCGCCTGGGGCATCGCACCGGCGGAGGTTCCTCCCTCTGGTGAGTGGCATGGCGGTTCCTCTGGCCCGCCCTTCCATGACGTTGATGCGACTTCAAGTTGGCAGTGACCTCATTTGCGGGTCATGGAGGTGGGTGGGAAGCAGGTTGAGAGGCCGCAGTTGCCAGGAGCAGGCTCATGGCATTGAGGAGGTCATGGGGTTTGGTGGGGGGATGGGTGTGGGGTGGGAGGATGGAGAGTCAGATGGGAGGCAGGGCAGCTCAAGTGGGGGAGGAGCTGGGGGAAGAAGAGGCCTCTTGGGGAAGAGTGCAGAAAATAGCTGCAGCGCAGCAGGCAGGAGCTCTGAAAGCGGCAGCAAGAAGATGAAGAGTGTTGGCTCTGGTAGTGTATCTGATTTAACAGGGAGCAATTTTGATGCCCAGCATGGGGATGCTTTAAGTGTGGATGATGAAGAGGTGCTGTCAATGGATTTGTTTGGTGATGGTAATGATGGAGATGAGGAGATGGCAGTGGCCAGTGATGTAGCAGGTGGAGAGCGTGATCTGAGTGATTCTTCCATAAGCATGGGTGATGGTGCATCTGAGATAGTATCAGTGGGGGCACAGGGTAGAAGGGTGCGCATGCAGAGGGTGGCGCCCTGTCACCATCCCAGTGGTCCTGGTACTCTCTTCTCTGTCCTTAGGCTACCTTAAGTCCCGCAGAGGGTCAGCTGGAACTAGGGCGTCAGGCAGACATGGTTCCCATGCCAACATGGCAAGGCATTGGATTGGATCATTGCATCTCTGGTTCGTCTCAAACCATTGCGGCAGCTGATCCAGCTCCTGCTGAACAACCTAAGCTGTGCAGCTTGCTTATTTGGGTGAATCGGCACTGGGTGACTCTACTTTGACTGACGACAGTGACTCCTCTGTGTCCATTTCTGCAGACAGTGACAGTTTGCTGGAGCTGGAAGTAAAGGGACAGAAAATAATATTTAAAATGATGAAGGATTTGGTGGTGCAGGGCAGGAAGAGATAAAAAGGGTCCAGAAAAAATAGGTCAGGTAGGGAGCACAAGGAGCATGGCAGGGCTGCAGAGGTTTCCCATGAGGGGGAAAGTAGCGGGGAATGCGTCAGGGCAGGCTCTCCCTCTGGGCAGGGGGGGAGCAGTTCCCACAAGGAAAGCCACGGCGCACAGGGATACAGTCCCATGTTTTGTATTGTCGTTACATGATTACTTAAAAGCTAAAATCGTGAGGCGTATTAGGGATCATAAATATGTAAACATATTTACACATAATGGGAAGGAATTGAGCAAGGACAGTACAGGATTTTAACAAGATCAAGCGCCCAGACACATTTGAAAAATGACTGTGGTGTTTTTGCGTACTTGCCTTCTGTTTTGTCGAGCAAAGGCCGGACCAAGCGATCAATGTCTTCAAAAATGAGGACACCGTTCATTGGATCCACCGAAGGTATAAGCAGGGGACATGGCAGGACTACGACATGGCTTTCCATCGTAAAATTGAAGGTAGCCCTTTACTTTCCTTTGCCATGACCAACATGCACTTGTGGGCGCGTCTAAGGAGTGAACAGTCCCCCTCTCCTGTT
Source organism: Bombina bombina (assembly GCF_027579735.1). Taxonomy (NCBI): domain Eukaryota; kingdom Metazoa; phylum Chordata; class Amphibia; order Anura; family Bombinatoridae; genus Bombina; species Bombina bombina. Next base: position 608,062,856 of record NC_069504.1, on the reverse strand, counting down.
TCACAGAATAAGGCGTCCTCTGCGAAAAGCGCGGGGTCGACGAAACGGCGGGGCAGAGAATGTTGTCATTTCAATCACAAAGCGCTGTGACAAGGGAGCATCCTGCTCCTTTCGTCAAGTCTGTATGTACTGCAGGGGGTCCCACGCAGGGGTTGATTGTTCCCAGTGAAAGGGAGCATCTGGACAGAAGGAAGCAGCAGCTAAGGGAGCTCCTGCAGGTAAAGATGCCATCCCCACTGAAGGTGGATGTGCTTAGGCCATGGATGGCCTCTTAACCTGACAGGGGTGCTGCAGAGCAGTTACTGGAAGGGTGCGTGCAATTTTTTGTCATTCCGGTCTCAGGGGTGCTTGAAGGTTCTGCATCTCACAGAAACCTAAAATCAGCATATCAATTCCCACAGGTTGTCAGAGACAAGTTGGCAAAGGAACTGGAGTTGGATAGGATAGTCTGGCCATTTCGGGAATCTCCCTTCAAAATTTGGTGGTCTCACCACTGGGGGTAGTTCCAAAAAAAGGACCCGGGGAAGTGTAGTCTTATTCAACATCTGTCCTATCCCAAGGGTAGATCGGTGAATGACGTTATTGCCCCAGAGATTAGCTCGGTCCGCTACCAATCTTTCAATGACGCCTTGGGAATAGTGTGGGTGTCTGATAGAGGGGCATTAATGGCTAAGCTAGACACTGAGTCAGCATTTCAGCTTTTAACTATTCACCCCGATTCCTTTTACCTCATTGGGATGAATTTTGAAGAGGCCTATTATGTTGACAGGTGTCTACCAATGGGGTGTTCTGTGTCTTGTCACTTCTTTGAAATGTTTAGTACATTTTTGTGTTGAGCTGTAGTCAAAGCCAGTGGCAGGGATGCTGTTTTGCACTATTTGGACGATTTTTTGTTGGTGGGTCCTGAAGAATTGGTGGACTGTGAGCGCATGATGGCAGTCATGCAATCCATCCCTCATTTTGGAAGTCAATTGACATCTGCGCTGTGGTTCCTGACCACCCCCAGTGCACTCTCTAGCCTTCTATAAAAAAAAACCTACCCATAGGAATGACTCTGCAGGCAAAATTCAGCAGTCCCAACAGGGACTGTATATCCTGCAGTGACAAGGAGGCTGCCTGTACAGCTGCAAAAACTGCACTGAGCAAGCGTGATAACTTGTCCTCTGGCAACCTACACATCCCAGTAGTTGTATCAATTTCGATTCCCAGGTAGTTCAACCTGGTACAAGGGCCTTGGGTCTTGACCTTAGCCAGAGGCACCCCAAAATTCTGTATTGTGATTTAGCAGTTTGGCAGTTATTCCTACAAAAATTTAACGTGGGAGCCTCCATGGTCTATCCAAGAATTGCATCTCTTTACGGATGCGGCGGGGACCTTCAGCTACAGTGCTTGGAGCGCAGCTCCTTGGCATCAATCTTGGGTGCAGAAGGGGTTGACAAGGAACATGGCATTGCTCAAAATATTTCCCATATTGGTGGCAGTGGACCTGTGGGATGACCAGTTGGGAAACAAGTTTGTGATATTTTGGACTGATAATCTGAATATGGTCCATGCCATCAATCGGCTGTCTGCTGTGTCGGTGCCAGTGGTTAGGTGCTTGCGCAAACTGGTACTTATTTGCATGAGCCACAATATTGAGTTTTGGACCCGTCATGTGCGGGGGTCAATAATGTGATTGCCAATGCCTTGTCTAGATTCCAGTGGGACCTGTTCTGGAAGCTAGCCACACGGCAGCTAATAAGGGTACACCGTGTCCTTCCTATCTTTGGCAGATTCCAGACGGTGGGTCACTCTCATCCCCCTTGTGAAGTCTTCTATTGCTCTGGTGACCTGGAGAAGGTATCACCAGTTCTGGACAGAATGGGAAGTTTTTCGTCTGGATCAGGGTGGCTCCTCCGCCATGGTCAATCAGGTACTGCTAGATTGGTTAGCGCAAATGCAGTGCAGGCTAGAATGTCAGCAGTGGCTTATTTCTTAAAGCTGCAAGGTTCTCAGGACATCACTGGTTCCTCTAGTAAGGCAGATTTCGCGAGGTTGGGGCAGGTCTGAAGTTCAGGTAGCAGACGTGAGGGAACCAATTACTTGTCAGCATTTGTAGCTTGTACTGGAGGCTCTAGTTGGGGTATGTTCTTCATCCTTCAAACTGCTACTATTTAGGGCTGCATTCGCGCTTGCTTTCTATGGGGCCCTGCGGGTGGGCGAGTTGGTTTCCCCTGCTAAGTATCTAGTCGGCAAGGGAGTTCAACTATCGCATGTAAGGTTCATTGAAGGGTCTGTGATGCTATTTATCCCCAGATCTAAGACAGATCAAATGGCAAAGGGAGAATGGGTGGCAATACATGCCTCTGTAGAGAGTCCTCTGTGTCCAGTCCGGATAGTGAAGGAATTCAGTCAAGTTCGGCCTCCTTGTTCCCAACAGTTCCTAATCCTTGAGGATGGGACTTCTTTGTCCAGGTATCAATTCAGGAGAGTTCTGGATAGGGCGGCAAGAGGGGCTGGCCTGGATCCCTCATTCCTTTAGAGTTGGGGCAGCACAGGGCAGGTCGGCTGAGCAAAAATTTAAAATCAGCCAATAGGAATTAGAGCTGCTTAAATCCTATTGGCTGATTTGAACAGCCAATAGGATTTAAGCAGCTCTCATTCCTACTGGCCTATTCAAAACAGCCAATATGATTTAAGCAGCTCTCATTCCTATTGGCTGATTTAAATTTTTCAGCCAATAGGAATGCAACGGTACCCAAATATAAAAGGGCTACCTAGCATTGAATCCTCAGTGTGCGGCGGATGATTGCATGAAGAAGACATCCCCGTCAGACCGATGGACCGCCACCTGGACCTCTGTGAATCCACTGATCGCTCCGCCTCCCCTGGAATGAAGATTGAAGATGCTGGTCCCGCGATGGATACAGATGGAGCCACCTGGATGAAGATGCTTCAACCTCTGGGATGAAGATCTTTTGCCAGACTTTAGCAACTGTGGGTACCGATTTTGGGGTTATTGTTAGGTATTTTGTGGGGTGTTTTTATGGGGTGTTTTTTATTTTTTAGATTAGGGATTTTTTTATTTCAATGGTCGGAAAAAAGAGCTGAATGCCCTTTTAAGGGCAATGCCCATACAAATGCCCTTTTCAGGACAATGGGTAGATTAGTTTTTTTTTTAGTTAGGTTTATTTTTATTTTGTGGGTTAGGGGGTTGGGGTTTGTAATGTTAAGGGGTGTTTGTTTTTATTTGTTTGCAAAACAGCTGTTAACTTTACGGCAATGCCATACAAAAGGCCCTTTTAAGGGCCCTTGGAAGTTTATTATAGATTAGTTTTTTTTTATTTTTGGGTGTTTTTTTTTTTTAACCCCTTAGCGACACGAGTCATACAGGGTACGTCGCACACAACCTGGTCTTTAAAGACCAGCGACGTACCCTGTACGACTTTGGGGATTAAAGCGGCTGGAAGCGATCCTGATCACTTCCAGCCGCTTTACGGTTATTGCAGTGATGCCTCGATATCGAGGCATCCTGCAATAACATTTTTCCCCCATCCGATGCAGAGAGAGCCACTCTGTGGCCCTCTCTGCACCGGCATCGATGGCCGCAATCGTTGGTGGGTGGGAGCTGACCGTGGGAGGTGGGTGGACGGCCATCGATGAAAGACTGAAGAGAGGGGGGGGGCGGGGTTGTTGGGAGCGCCCACGGGAGCGCGCGTGAGCGTGCACGGGGGGCGGCGGATGGGCGCGTGCACGGGGAGGGAGCGGGTGGGAACCGCTACAGTACAGCAAAAAACATTTCATATGAGTGGCAGTAAGGGGGGATAAAATCTCTAACAAAAGTAAATCCAAGGGATCTGGGAGCGGGTGGGGGATTGGTCTGTGGGGGGGGGAGCTACACTACAGAAAAAAAAAAAAAAAAAAAAAAAGGTAGAGGTGGAGGGTTAGAGAGCTGTTTGGGGGGGGATCAGGGAGGTTGGGGGCTAAGGGGGGATCCTGCACAGCTGCATATGTAAATATGCTATACAATGCTGACTTTCTGCCAGTACTTAAGATGGCGGGGACAATTGTGGGATGGGGGAGGGAAGAGAGCTGTTTGGGAGGGATCCTGGGGTGTGATGTGTCAGGTGGGAGGCTGATCTCTACGCTAAAGCTAAAATTAACCCTGCAAGCTCCCTACAAACAACCTAATTAACCCCTGCACTGCTGGGCATAATACACATGTGGTGCGCAGCGGCATTTAGCGACCTTATAATTACCAAAAAGCAACGCCAAAGCCATATATGTCTGCTATTTCTGAACAAAGGGGATCCAAGAGAAGCATTTACAATCATTTATGCCATATTTGCAAAAGTTGTTTGTAAATAATTTCAGTGAGAAACCTAAAATTGTGAAAAATGTTACGTTTTTTTTTATTTGATCGCATTTAGCGGTGAAATGGTAGCATGAAATATACCAAGATGGGCCTAGATCAATACTTGGGGTTGTCTACTACACTAAACTAAAGCTAAAATTAACCCTAGACGCTCCCTACATGCTCCCTAATTAACCCCTTCACTGCTGGGCATAATACACGTGTGATGCGCAGTGGCATTTAGCGGCCTTCTAATTACCAAAAAGCAACGCCAAAGTCCTATATGTCTGCTATTTCTGAACAAAGGGGATCCCAGAGAAGCATTTACAACCATTTATGCCATAATTGCACAAGTTGTTTGTAAATAATTTCAGTGAGAAACCTAAAGTTTGTGAAAATATTTGGGAAAAAGTTAACTTTTTTTTTTATTTGATTGCATTTGGTGGTGAAATGGTGGCATGAAATATACCAAAATGGGCCTTGATCAATACTTTGGGATGTCTTCTAAAAATATACATGTCAAGGGTTAATCAGTGTTCCAATGTAACTAGCGCTAATTTTGAAAAAAAGTGGTTTGGAAATAGCAAAGTGCTACTTGTATTTATGGCCCTATAACTTGCAAAAAAAACAAAGAACATGTAAACATTGGGTATTTCTAAACTCAGGACAAAATTTAGAAACTATTTATTATGGGTGTTTTTTGGTGATTGAAGATGTGTAACAGATTCTGGGGGTCAAAGTTAGAAAAAGTGTGGTTTTTTTCCATTTTTTCCTAATATTTTATCATTTTTTTTAAAGTAAATGATAAGATATGATGAAAATAATGGTATCTTTAGAAAGTCCATTTAATGGTGAGAAAAACGGTATATAATATGTATGGGTACAGTAAATGAGTAAGAGGAAAATTACAGCTAAACACAAACACCGCAGAAATTTAAAAATAGCCCTGGTCCTTCAGGGAAAGAAAATGAAAAATGGCCTTGGTCCTTAAGGGGTTAAACGGGGTATTAGAGTAGGAATCATTTTTATTATTTTGGAAAATTTCGCTTGTTATTTTTGTAAAGGTAGGTTTTGTTTTGTTTTTTAATTTTAGTATTTATTATTTTATGTTATTGTAGTTTTAATTTTTAAATAATCTTAAGTATTTTTTATTTTTAGTAATGTTAGGTTTTTTATTTTTAGTAATGTTAGGTTTTATTAATTTAAGCTTAGGAAATATTTTTATTTTCCAGGTAAGTTTGTATTTATTTTTAAATAGGTAGTTAGTTAATAATTGTAACTTTAATTTAGGTCTATTTTAATTATGTTAAAGTTAGGGGGGTTTAGGTTTAGGGGTTAATATAGTTTAATTTAGGTTGTTGCGATGTGGGGGTGGCGGTTAAGGGGTTGATAGTTTTAGTTAGTGTTGGCGATATGGGTGTACGGCGGTTTAGGGGTTAATAGGTTTAGTTAGTTTTGGCGATGTTTGGGAACGGCGGTTTAGGGGTTAATAGGTTTAGTTAGTGTCGGCGATGTTTGGGAACTGCGGTTTAGGGGTAAGTAGGTTTAGTTACTGTCGGCGACGTTGGGGAACTGCAGTTTAGATTAGAACAATGAAAAATTCCGAATATGAATAAAGAATGGATCCAAAAATTCGGAAACTGATTCATTCATTTTCGGAATTTTTCGGGATTTTAGTTATGGTGCAGATTCGGAAATTCGGATTCATTCGAATCTCCGAATCGGCCAAAATTCGGTTGAAAATGAAATTCAACCGAAACTAATTGCACATGTCTAATTATCACGCTCCCGCAAACAGGCAAATTTGCCCTTTTGCGGGAGTGTGATAATTAACCAGCCATTACAAGTGGCTGGTTATTTAGCAATTAGCGCTTATAACATTAACCAGAGATTAGATCTCTTTTTAATTTTATAAATATGCCCCAAATGGCCCCAAAATACTGTCTAGTGTAGTTTATTAATAAATAAAGATTATAGCATCTTTAATTTTAAATAAATTTACTGCACTAGACAGTATTTTGGGATTAAAGTTGGTGGAAGTGGGGTATTAGAAAACAAACAGTACTGAAAAGTGCCTTTACATTGCAGTCAATGGGAACTGTGTGTTCCCAGTAAATATATATATATATATGTATATGCTTTTATACATATATATATTTATGTGTTAATATGTGTACTGCGCTACTTACCCCTTTGCATGTGCTGAAGTTCTGATGCCATCTCTGACAGCGCTCCAATAGGTGCCTATGGAAGTGCGCTCTTGTGAGCGCAATGCTTCCCAGCAATGTGAATGCGGTGTTGCGTTCGCATTGCTGAAAACTTGTAATAATGCTTTCATCAAAGCTTGTAATCTGGCACTTTGGTCTTAGAGCTGCCTTGCTGAATGCTTCACTAACAATATAACAGTAAACTAGAATGGTTACTTTTTAATTTACTAATAAAGTAGCACCATCTAGTGACCATTTCTGAATGTGTATAAGACGTCTAAGCCATAGCTAAACAACTAAAGTTATTTAACAATTTAGAAATGCTAAATAAAGCATTTGAATCCATGAGTGTAAATATATCAATAATAAAAAATTAATAATAATACATTTTCTTTCGTGATTTAGATAGAGCATGCAATTTTAATCAACTTTCTAATTTACTCCTATTAGCATTTTTTATTTGTTCTCTTGCTATCTTTATCTGGACAGCACTTGTTTATTGGTGGGTGAATTTATCCACCAATCAGCAAGAAAAACCCAGGTTGTTCACCAAAAATGGGCCGGCATCTAAACTTACATTCTTGCTTTTCAAATAAATATACCAAGAGAATGAAGCAAAATTGATAATAGGAGTAAATTAGAAAGTTGCTTAAAATTGCACGCTCTATCTGAATCACAAAAGAAAAAATTTGGGTTCAGTGCCCCTTTAAGATTCTGGTAGATTTGGAGCTTCAGCTTAGTGAAACTAAGCTCTACAAAATTGTGCCTTCCAATTCCAACAAAATTATAAGTGCCTATCTAAATTCTACACAGTGATTGTTTGCTCATTTACACCTGTAACTAATGGACTTTAGCAGAGGAGATACAATACAATGATTTAAAAATATTTGTTTTTAGCATTTAAAGGGATATAAAACAAAAACATTTATTTTCTGATTCAGACAGAGCAAACAATTAAAACAAACTTTCCAATTTACTTCTATTATGAAATGTGTTTTATTCTCATGGTAATCTTTGTTGGAAAGATACCTAGAGAGGTGTCTAGAGCAGTGATTTTTAACCTTTTTTTTGCTGTGGCACACTTTTTTACATTAAAAAATCCTGTGGCACACCACCATCCCAAAATGTTAAAAAAAAATCACACATTGTAGCCTAATACAGCATATATATATATACACATAAACACAAACACACACATACTGTATGTATTGTGCTGTTATGCCATGCCTCCTACAAACTACCCCTGCACTGGGAGTAAAAAACAAGCAAAGTTTAAAAAATATGTCACACTGTTGTCAGTCTGCCGTGGCACACCTGAGGATCTCTCACGGCACACTAGTGTGCCACGGCACACTGGTTGAAAAACACTGGTCTAGAGCACTACATGACAGGAAATAGTGGTGCCAATTAGTGTTCTTACAGATGGATAACATTCTTGCAAAACTGCTGTCATATAGCGCTACAGAAACGCGCTCGCTCCTGAGCTTCTTTTTTTTAAGCAAAAGATACCAAGAGAACAAAGACAATTTGATAATTGAAGTACAATTAGAAAGTTGTTAAAAAATTGCATCTGAATCATGACAGAAAGTGTTGTTTCATTTCCCTTTATTATTTATTTTGTTAACAAATGGAAAGTTACAATTATTTTAAAACATGCTTTGTAAGCAGAACTTTGCTCTATAGTGTATAATTGCTGATATCTACTATGTATATATATATGTGTGTGTGTGTGTGATGTCTCTTTAAGGCTTAAAGAAACACTTGAGATTTTAAGTCATACAACCCCTATAGGCATCAAGCAAATGCAAACAATAACAATCTAATGTATTTTAATGTGTGTATACCTCTCATACAGGTGCATCACTTTTAAAATAAATGTCGACACATCCCTGACACAGGAAACTTACCCCAGAGAAAACTGGGTAGATAACGTAGTAAGCAATATAAATATTATATTGCAAAGGAAACAAAAACAAAATAGAGGATTTCATTACAGATGTTAGCACAGAGATGAAAACACTCAAAAGTCCCTTCAGGTCCTAACCTTTAAAGGGACATGAAACCCAAAAATGATGATTCAGATAGAGAATACAATTTATAACAACTTTCCAATTTACTTCTATTATTCAATTTACTTACTTCTCTTGTTATCCTTTGCTGAAAGGTTTATCTATGCAAGCTCAGGAGCAGCAGAGAACCTAGGTTCTAGCTGTTGATTGGTGGCTGCATATATATATATATATATATATATATATATATATATATATATATATATATATATATATATATATATATTGTGATTGGTTCACCCATGTGTTCAGTTAGGCCTAGATTTGGAGTTTGGCGTTAGCCGTGAAAACCAGCGTTAGAGGCTCCTAACGCTGGTTTTGGCCGCCCGCTGGTATTTGGAGTCAGTGATTAACCCCTTAACGACCGACGACGTATGCCATACGTCCTCAAAAAAAAAGCACTTAACGACCGAGGACGTATGGCATACGTCGTCGGTTTAACAGAGCACTGGAAGCGATCGAAATCGCTTCCAGCTGCTCTAACAGTATTGCAAGCTTATACATTTTCTTGGTTCAGTCGCTTATCAGGAATAAAAATTAATTTTACTACCCTGACTACTTTACCTATTTAGGGCATTACCAATTAAAATACCAATTTCAGATTTAGCCATTCTAAAATCTGAACTACTAGCTTTCATAAGAGGCAATAAACTCAACACAAAACAACGGGGGGAAAATAGGTGCCCATAATTTTATCGATTACTACTGAGCCTCTAGATTGGCTCAAACTGCACTAGTAGGCAGAACATCTAAGGAAGTTCTCTATACTACCCTGGAGGCAGATATGGGGGGTTTGGACTATCCTGATGCAGTAGCATAGCTGTACTTTTTTGCTAGTTAATTTAGTTAATTAATTTAGTTAATTTAATTTAATTTTCAGAGCCATTAACCCCTAGCTTGCCAGTGATCGCTATAAATCACTGGCAGTTACATAGCTGTACTTTTTTGCTGTCTGTGCATTTTTTAGGGGTTAATTTTGTTGTTGTAATTTTTTAAAAACCCAAAGGCTCTTTTCAGAAACATTTAGTTAATTTAATTTAATTTTCAGAGCCATTAACCCCTAGCTTGCCAGTGATCGCTATAAATCACTGGCAGTAGCATAGCTGTACTTTTTTGCTAGTTAATTTAGTTAATAAATTTAGTTAATTTAATTTTTTTTAGTAATTGTTTTCTGTGACAGATACAAAAATGTCACAGAAAAGATATAGTGCTGAGGAGGCGTATGCCATCCTTGCGTCAGAGTCAGATGCCTCTATTTCTGACTCTATTTCTGACTCAGACCCCAATTTTGACCCTGCCATGTGCTCAGATACATCACTAGATGCAGTCTCAACTGATAGTGATGTATCTGTGGCTGCTAGCCCCCCTGCCAGCCCCCCTGCTACCCCCCCTGCCAGCCCCCCTGCCAGAAGGAGGCGTGTTGCTGCCATTGCTGCTGAAGAGTGGGTAACGCCTCATCTCCAGAGGCCAGATATCCCACCCTTCACAGCAAATGCTGGCATAAATATAGATGTGGCAGGTTTTAGCCCCCAGCAGTTTCTGGAAGTGTTTCTGGGCGATGATATATTGGGGAAGTTCCGTGCTGCAAAGCCTGGAACATATTTGGCAAAGCAGCAATGGGCCCCCATCAATGTGCCAGAATTCAAAAAATTCTGGGCATTGACTATGCTGATGGGGATCATAAAGAAACCCTCCATTCGCTCCTACTGGAGTACTAGCCCCATCTGCTCTACCCCCATTTTCTCCCAGACTATGTCGAGGAAGAGGTATGAAATGATTCTGCATTTCATGCACTTTAGCGACAACAGCCTGTGCCCCCCTAGGGAGCATCCCCAATTTGACAGGCTGTATAAAATCCGCCCCTGATAACCCACTTTTCTGCCAGGTTTGCAGAGGCTTATACACCTGGAAGGAATATATGCGTTGATGAATCCCTAATGAAGTATAAGGGAAGGCTGGGATTCAAGCAGTATATTCCTTCCAAACGCTCCAGATATGGGGTAAAGGTGTATAAGCTCTGTGACAGCGAGACTGGGTATACTCAGGCCTTCCGGGTGTATGAGGGAAAGGATAGCCACCTTGACCCTCCAGGTTGCCCAGAACATATGGGAACCACTGGCAAGATTGTCTGGGACCTGATATTACCCCTAATGAACAAAGGGTATCACTTGTACTTAGACAATTTTTATACAAGTGTCCTTTTGTTCAAGCTACTGTATTGCTTTGATACAGTAGCTTGCGGTACAATTAAAAAGAACCGCGCAGGTTTCCCAGGACAGCTTGTACGCACCCGGCTACGAAGGGGGGAGACCTCAGCTCTGCGCCAAGAGGAGCTGTTGGCACTGAAGTACAGAGACAAGAAGGATGTATACCTTCTTACCACCATCCACACAGAGAGGACGGTGGCGGTTTCTGTACGTGGCAGAGCTGAGATCATAAGGAAGCCAGTGTGCATCAAGTCTTATAACCGGCATATGGGTGGGGTTGATCTGGCTGATCAGCTGCTGCAGCCCTACCTAATTATGCGGAAGACAAGGGCCTGGTACAAAAAGGTTGCAATTTACCTAATGCAGATTGCAACCCACAACGCTTTTTTGTTGTTCAAAAAAGCAAACCCCAGAGTTAAAAAGACTTTTTTACAGTTTCAGCTCCAGATTATTACGGGGATTTTGTACCATGATGCACCTGCTCCCCGGGCGGTGATGGGAGAGAGCAGAGTTGGGGCTACCCATTTTATTTTTAAAATCCCCCCTACTGCCACAAAGCAGAAACCACAAAAAAATGCAGAGTCTGTACCAAGAGGGGGAAGAGAAGGGACACCATATATTACTGTCCTGATTGCCCTGGACAGCCTGCACTCTGCATTGGGGACTACTTCAAGCGGTACCATACAATGGTCAATTTTAAAAAAAATAAATACATTTGCTGTTACATATATATATATATTTTTTTTGGTTATGTTTACAGTTAGATGTTTTTTTGTTTTTTTTACTTTTACTGTGCCAGATTTTTACATTTCACTACTCTATTTTTTTCTAAAATTGGGCCTGTTTTTTTTTTAACCAAAACCCCTGTCAAACCTATGCATGGGGGACATAGGTGTTCTCAGGGTGCCTTGCAGAAAACAACCTGAAGTATGTTTTTATAATAACTTACAACAGTCTCTCCTAAATTATAGTCAAAAAGCAATGTGTCTGTAAAAATGAAAATTGAAAAATTACCACCATACACTTTCTCCAATTTTTTGGGCTAAAACGGTTGCTTCAAAGGCATCAAAGCACACCATATACAATACCTTGGGGTGTCAACATTTAAAAAATATACACTTTGAATGCAATAAATAAAAGTGGGGTATGCAATAGGCCCCAAACTAAAGATAGGCCTATCAGAAGAAATACTCTCATTTTTAATAACTAAAATCACAAGTCATAAAATTGTAACATAACCTTCCCAAAATCCTGGCAAACCTATGCATGGGGGGCATAGGTGTACTCAGGGTGCCTTGCAGAAAACAACCTGAAGTATTCTTTTGCAATAACTTACAACAATCTCTCCTAAATCATAGTCAAAAAGCAATGTGTCTGTAAAAATGAAAAATGAAAAATTACCACCATATACTTTCTCCAATTTTTTGGGCTAAAACGGTTGCTTCAAAGGCATCAAAGCACACCATATACAATACCTTGGGGTGTCAACATTTAAAAAATATACACTTTGAATGCAATAAATAAAAGTGGGGTATGTGATAGGCCCCAAACTAAAGATAGGCCTATCAGAAGAAATACTCTCATTTTTAATAACTAAAATCATGTAACATAACCTTCCCAAAATCCTGGCAAACCTATGCATGGGGGGCATAGGTGTACTCAGGGTGCCTTGCAGAAAACAACCTGAAGTATTCTTTTGCAATAACTTACAACAGTCTCTCCTAAATCATAGTAAAAAAGCAATGTGTCTGTAACAATGAAAATTGAAAAATTACCACCATATACTTTCTCCAATTTTTTGGGCTAAAACGGTTGCTTCAAAGGCATCAAAGCACACCATATACAATACCTTGGGGTGTCAACATTTAAAAAATATACACTTTGAATGCAATAAATAAAAGTGGGGTATGTGATAGGCCCCAAACTAAAGATAGGCCTATCAGAAGAAATACTCTCATTTTTAATAACTAAAATCACAAGTCATAAAATTGTAACATAACCTTCCCAAAATCCTGGCAAACCTATGCATGGGGGGAATAGGTGTACTCAGGGTGCCTTGCAGAAAACAACCTGAAGTATTCTTTTGCAATAACTTACAACAGTCTCTCCTAAATCATAGTAAAAAAGCAATGTGTCTGTAACAATGAAAATTGAAAAATTACCACCATATACTTTCTCCAATTTTTTAGGCTAAAACGGTTGCATCAAAGTCATCAAACCACTCCATGTATAATACCTTGGGGGGTCAACTTTTTAAATATAATCACATTTATGGAAAACAAATAAATTGGGGTATGTTAAAAGACCCCCAAAAAAAGACGATAGGCAAAGAAAATATGTTAAATGTGAAAAAAAATCACAAACACATGTCAGACATTTGGCATTGCACCGCCCAAACAAGCCACCAAACCTATGCATAGGTGGTATCACTGAACTCAGGAGATGTTGGTGACCACATATTGGTGTCTTCTTTGGTAGTAACACATAACAGGAGCTGTGAATCCATGTCTAAAGTACAATGTATGTGAAAAATAACACAAAGAAATGAATGCCCAATAGTTTGACAAAGACTAGTGGTTGAATTAGTGTATGGAAAGTGTTAAAACACCTGCATTTGAAATACCCTAGGATGTCTACTTTTCAAAAATATATGGTTTTATGGGGGCAAATTACATTGGCCGGCTTCAGAAATGTCTTAAATAGAACATGGGTGCATGGGATGTGAAAATGGGAAGTGTAAAAAATGGAATGCGCTTCCTAAAAATAAGGCCTTCTAGCCCCCAGAGAACCCAACACACCTATACATGGGTGGTATCACTGTACTCAGGAGGTGTTGTTGAACACATATTGAGGTGTTTTTTGGCAGTAAACACATAACAGGAACTGAGAATCCATGCCTAAAGTACAATGTGTGTGAAAAATAACACAAAAAAATGACTACCCAAAAGTTTGACAAAGACTGGTGGTTAAATAAGTTCATGGAAAGTGTGAAAATACCAGCATTTCAAATACCCTAGGGGGTCTACTTCTCAAAAATATATGGTTTTATGGGGGTAAATTTCATTGACCGGCTTCAGAAATGTCCCAAATAGGACATGGGTGCATGATGACCGATGTGAAAATTCCAAGTTGAAAAACTGGAATGCGCTTCCTAAAAATAAGGCCTTCTAGCCCCCAGAGAACCCAACACACCTATACATGGGTGGTATCACTGTACTCAGGAGATGTTGTTGAACACATATTGAGGTGTTTTTTGGCAGTAACACATAACAGGAACTGAGAATCCATGCCTAAAGTACAATGTGTGTGAAAAATAACACAAAAAAATGACTACCCAAAAGTTTGACAAAGACTGGTGGTTGAATTAGTGCATGGAAAGTGTTAAAATACCAGCATTTGAAATACCCTAGGGTGTCTACTTTTCAAAAATATATAGTTTGATGGGGGTAAATTCCATTGGCCAGCTTCAGAAATGTCCCAAATAGGACATGGGTGCATGATGACCGATGTGAAAATTCCAAGTTGAAAAACTGGAATGCGCTTCCTAAAATTAAGGCCTTTTAGCCCCCAGAGAACCCGACACACCTATACATGGGTGGTATCACTGTACTCAGGAGATGTTGTTGAACACATATTGAGGTTTTTTTTGGCAGTAACACATAACAGGAACTGAGAATCCATGCCTAAAGTACAATGTGTGTGAAAAATAACACAAAATAATGACTACCCAAAAGTTTGACAAAGACTGGTGGTTGAATTAGTGCATGGAAAGTGTTAAAATACAAGCATTTGAAATACCCTAGGGTGTCTACTTTTCAAAAATATATGGTTTGATGGGGGTAAATTCCATTGACCAGCTTCAGAAATGTCCCAAATAGGACATGGGTGCATGATGACCGATGTGAAAATTCCAAGTTGAAAAACTGGAATGCGCTTCCTAAAATTAAGGCCTTTTAGCCCCCAGAGAACCCGACACACCTATACATGGGTGGTATCACTGTACACAGGAGATGTTGTTGAACACATATTGAGGTTTTTTTTGGCAGTAACACATAACAGGAACTGAGAATCCATGCCTAAAGTACAATGTGTGTGAAAAATAACACAAAATAATGACTACCCAAAAGTTTGACAAAGACTGGTGTTAAAATACAAGCATTTGAAATACCCTAGGGTGTCTACTTTTCAAAAATATATGGTTTGATGGGGGTAAATTCCATTGACCAGCTTCAGAAATGTCCCAAATAGGACATGGGTGCATGATGACCGATGTGAAAATTCCAAGTTGAAAAACTGGAATGCGCTTCCTAAAATTAAGGCCTTTTAGCCCCCAGAGAACCCGACACACCTATACATGGGTGGTATCACTGTACTCAGGAGATGTTGTTGAACACATATTGAGGGTTTTTTTGGCAGTAACACATAACAGGAACTGAGAATCCATGCCTAAAGTACAATGTGTGTGAAAAATAACACAAAATAATGACTACCCAAAAGTTTGACAAAGACTGGTGGTTGAATTAGTGCATGGAAAGTGTTAAAATACAAGCATTTGAAATACCCTAGGGTGTCTACTTTTCAAAAATATATGGTTTGATGGGGGTAAATTCCATTGACCAGCTTCAGAAATGTCCCAAATAGGACATGGGTGCATGATGACCAATGTGAAAATTCCAAGTTGAAAAACTGGAATGCGCTTCCTAAAATTAAGGCCTTTTAGCCCCCAGAGAACCCGACACACCTATACATGGGTGGTATCACTGTACTCAGGAGATGTTGTTGAACACATATTGAGGTTTTTTTTGGCAGTAACACATAACAGGAACTGAGAATCCATGCCTAAAGTACAATGTGTGTGAAAAATAACACAAAATAATGACTACCCAAAAGTTTGACAAAGACTGGTGGTTGAATTAGTGCATGGAAAGTGTTAAAATACAAGCATTTGAAATACCCTAGGGTGTCTACTTTTCAAAAATATATGGTTTGATGGGGGTAAATTCCATTGGCCAGCTTCAGAAATGTCCCAAATAGGACATGGGTGCATGATGACCGATGTGAAAATTCCAAGTTGAAAAACTGGAATGCGCTTCCTAAAATTAAGGCCTTTTAGCCCCCAGAGAACCCGACACACCTATACATGGGTGGTATCACTGTACTCAGGAGATGTTGTTGAACACATATTGAGGTTTTTTTTGGCAGTAACACATAACAGGAACTGAGAATCCATGCCTAAAGTACAATGTGTATGAAAAATAACACAAAATAATGACTACCCAAAAGTTTGACAAAGACTGGTGGTTGAATTAGTGCATGGAAAGTGTTAAAATACAAGCATTTGAAATACCCTAGGGTGTCTACTTTTCAAAAATATATGGTTTGATGGGGGTAAATTCCATTGACCAGCTTCAAAAATGTCCCAAATAGGACATGGGTGCATGATGACCGATGTGAAAATTCCAAGTTGAAAAACTGGAATGCGCTTCCTAAAATTAAGGCCTTTTAGCCCCCAGAGAACCCGACACACCTATACATGGGTGGTATCACTGTACTCAGGAGATGTTGTTGAACACATATTGAGGTGTTTTTTGGCAGTAACACATAACAGGAACTGAGAATCCATGCCTAAAGTACAATGTGTGTGAAAAATAACACAAAATAATGACTACCCAAAAGTTTGACAAAGACTGGTGGTTGAATTAGTGCATGGAAAGTGTTAAAATACAAGCATTTGAAATACCCTAGGGTGTCTACTTTTCAAAAATATATGGTTTGATGGGGGTAAATTCCATTGACCAGCTTCAGAAATGTCCCAAATAGGACATGGGTGCATGATGACCGATGTGAAAATTCCAAGTTGAAAAACTGGAATGCGCTCCCTAAAAATAAGAGCTTTTAGCCCCCTGAGAACCCGACACACCTATTCATGGGTGGTATCACTGTACACAGGAGATGCTGCTGAAGACATATGAGGGTGTTATTTGGCAGTAACCCTTAATATTATCAGTAAATGTATTCTTAAATTGCTATTTTGTCAAAAAATCAAATTTTTTTTTTTCCCCCCCAAACTTTGGCATAGATTGGTGGTAAAATGGTTGCATGAAAAAAGTCAAAATACCCCAAGTTTAATACCTTAGGTTGTCTTCTTTTAAAAAATATATACATTTGAAGGGTTATTCAGGGATTCATGACAGATATTGGTGTTACAATGTAACTATCGCCAATTTTGAAAAAACATGGTTTTGAAATAGCAAAGTGCTACTTGTACTTATTGCCCTATAACTTGCAAAAAAAGCAAAGAACATGTAAACATTGGGTATTTATAAACTCAGGACAAAATTTAGAAACTGTTTAGCATTGGTATTTTATGGTGGTTGTAGATGTGTAAGAGATTTTGGGGCTCAAAGTTAGAAAAAGTGCATTTTTTTTCATTTTTCCTCATATTTTATATTTTTTTTTATAGTAAATTATAAGATATGATGAAAATAATCATATCTTTAGAAAGTCCATTTAGAGGCGAGAAAAACAGTATATAATATGTGTGGGTACAGTAAATGAGTAAGAGGAAAATTACAGTTAAACACAAACATCGCAGAAATGCAAAAATAGCCTTGGTCCCAGATGGTCAACAAATTGAAAAGTGGTCTGGTCACTAAGGGGTTAAAGGGTCTAATGCTCACTTTTCAGCCGCGACTTTTCCATACCGCAGATCCCCTTACGTCAATTGCGTATCCTATCTTTTCAATGGGATCTTTCTAACGCCGGTATTTAGAGTCGTTTCTGAAGTGAGCGTTAGAGCTCTAACGACAAAACTCCAGCCGCAGGAAAATAGCAGTAGTTAAGAGCTTTCTGGGCTAACGCCGGTTCATAAAGCTCTTAACTACTGTACCCTAAAGTACACTAACACCCATAAACTACCTATGTACCCCTAAACCGAGCTCCCCCCACATCGCCGCCACTCGATTAAAATTTTTTAACCCCTAATCTGCCGACCGCCACCTACGTTATACTTATGTACCCCTAATCTGCTGCCCCTAACCCCGCCGACCCCTGTATTACATTTATTAACCCCTAACCTGCCCCCCACAACGTCGCCGCCAGCTACTTAAAATAATTAACCCCTAATCTTCCGACCGCAAAGCGCCGCCACCTACGTTATCCCTATGTACCCCTAATCTGCTGCCCCTAACCCCGCCGACCCCTGTATTACATTTATTAACCCCTAACCTGCCCCCCACAACGTCGCCGCCAGCTACTTAAAATAATTAACCCCTAATCTTCCGACCGCAAAGCGCCGCCACCTACGTTATCCCTATGTACCCCTAATCTGCTGCCCCTAACACCGCCGACCCCTATATTATATTTATTAACCCCTAATCTGCCCCCCTCAACGTCGCCGACACCTGCCTACACTTATTAACCCCTAATCTGCCGAGCGGACCTGAGCGCTACTATAATAAATGTATTCACCCCTAATCCGCCTCACTAACCCTATCATAAATAGTATTAACCCCTAATCTGCCCTCCCTAACATCGTCGACACCTAACTTCAATTATTAACCCCTAATCTGACGACCGGAGCTCACCGCTACTATAATAAATGGATTAACCCCTAAAGCTAAGTCTAACCCTAACTCTAACACCCCCCTAAGTTAAATATAATTTAAATCTAACGAAATAAATTAACTCTTATTAAATAAATTATTCCTATTTAAAGCTAAATACTTACCTGTAAAAATACATCCTAATATAGCTACAATATAAATTATAATTATATTATAGCTATTTTAGGATTAATATTTATTTTACAGGCAACTTGGTAATTATTTTAACCAGGTACAATAGCTATTTAATAGTTACCTAGTTAAAATAATAACAAATTTACCTGTAAAATAAATCCTAACCTAAGATATAATTAAACCTAACACTACCCTATCAATAAATTAATTAAATAAACTACCTACAATTACCTACAATTAACCTAACACTACACTATCAATAAATTAATTAAACACAATTGCTACAAATAAATACAATTACATAAACTAGCTAAAGTACAAAAAATAAAAAAGAACTAAGTTACAAAAAATAAAAAAATATTTACAAACATAAAAAAATATTACAACAATTTTAAACTAATTACACCTACTCTAAGCCCCCTAATAAAATAACAAAGCCCCCCAAAATAAAAAATTCCCTACCCTATTCTAAATTAAAAAAGGTAAAAGCTCTTTTACCTTACCAGCCCTGAACAGGGCCCTTTGCGGGGCATGCCCCAAGAATTTCAGCTCTTTTGCCTGTAAAAAAAAACATACAATACCCCCCCCCAACATTACAACCCACCACCCACATACCCCTAATCTAACCCAAACCCCCCCTTAAATAAACCTAACACTAAGCCCCTGAAGATCTTCCTACCTTGTCTTCACCATCCAGGTTCACCGATCCGTCCTGAAGAGCTCCTCTGATGTCCTGATCCAAGCCCAAGCGGGGGGCTGAAGAGGTCCATGATCCGGTCAAAGTCTTCATCCAAGCGGGGCAGAAGAGGATCTTCCATCCGATTGAAGTCTTCATTCAAGCAGCATCCATCCGGAGCGAAGCGGCAGGATCCTGAAGACCTCCAGCGCGGAACATCCATCCGGCCCGACGACTGAACGACGAATGACTGTTCCTTTAAGGGACGTCATCCAAGATGGCGTCCCTCGAATTCCGATTGGCTGATAGGATTCTATCAGCCAATCGGAATTAAGGTAGGAATTTTCTGATTGGCTGATGGAATCAGCCAATCAGAATCAAGTTCAATCCGATTGGCTGATCCGATCAGCCAATCAGATTGAGCTCGCATTCTATTGGCTGATCGGAACAGCCAATAGAATGCGAGCTCAATCTGATTGGCTGATTGGATCAGCCAATCGGATTGAACTTGATTCTGATTGGCTGATTCCATCAGCCAATCAGAAAATTCCTACCTTAATTCCGATTGGCTGATAGAATCCTATCAGCCAATCGGAATTCGAGGGACGCCATCTTGGATGACGTCCCTTAAGTTAACAGTCATTCGTCGTTCAGTCGTCGGGCCGGATGGATGTTCCGCGCTGGAGGTCTTCAGGATCCTGCCGCTTCGCTCCGGATGGATGCTGCTTGGATGAAGACTTCAATCGGATGGAAGATCCTCTTCTGCCCCGCTTGGATGAAGACTTTGACCGGATCATGGACCTCTTCAGCCCCCCGCTTGGGCTTGGATCAGGACATCGGAGGAGCTCTTCAGGACGGATCGGTGAACCTGGATGGTGAAGACAAGGTAGGAAGATCTTCAGGGGCTTAGTGTTAGGTTTATTTAAGGGGGGTTTGGGTTAGATTAGGGGTATGTGGGTGGTGGGTTGTAATGTTGGGGGGGGGTATTGTATGTTTTTTTTTACAGGCAAAAGAGCTGAAATTCTTGGGGCAACTTAGTTCTTTTTTATTTTTTGTACTTTAGCTAGTTTATGTAATTGTATTTATTTGTAGCAATTGTGTTTAATTAATTTATTGATAGAGTAGTGTTAGGTTAATTGTAGGTAATTGTAGGTAGTTTATTTAATTAATTTATTGATAGGGTAGTGTTAGGTTTAATTATATCTTAGGTTAGGATTTATTTTACAGGTAAATTTGTTATTATTTTAACTAGGTAACTATTAAATAGCTATTGTACCTGGTTAAAATAATTACCAAGTTGCCTGTAAAATAAATATAAATCCTAAAATAGCTATAATATAATTATAATTTATATTGTAGCTATATTAGGATGTATTTTACAGGTAAGTATTTAGCTTTAAATAGGAATAATTTATTTAATAAGAGTTAATTTATTTCGTTAGATTTAAATTATATTTAACTTAGGGGGGTGTTAGAGTTAGGGTTAGACTTAGCTTTAGGGGTTAATCCATTTATTATAGTAGCGGTGAGCTCCGGTCGTCAGATTAGGGGCTAATAATTGAAGTTAGGTGTCGGCGATGTTAGGGAGGGCAGATTAGGGGTTAATACTATTTATGATAGGGTTAGTGAGGCAGATTAGGGGTTAATAACTTTATTATAGTAGCGCTCAGGTCCGCTCGGCAGATTAGGGGTTAATAAGTGTAGGCAGGTGTCGGCGACGTTGTGGGGGGCAGATTAGGGGTTAATAAATATAATATAGGGGTCGGCGGTGTTAGGGGCAGCAGATTAGGGGTACATAAGGATAACGTAGGTGGCGGCGGTTTACGGAGCGGCAGATTAGGGGTTAAAAAAATATGCAGGGGTCAGCGATAGCGGGAGCGGCAGATTAGGGGTTAATAAGTGTAAGGTTAGGGGTGTTTAGACTCGGGGTACATGTTAGAGTGTTAGGTGCAGACGTAGGAAGTGTTTCCCCATAGGAAACAATGGGGCTGCGTTAGGAGCTGAACGCTGCTTTTTTGCAGGTGTTAGGTTTTTTTTCAGCTCAAACAGCCCCATTGTTTCCTATGGGGATATCGTGCACGAGCCCGTTTTTGAGGCTGGCCGCGTCCGTAAGCAACTCTGGTATCGAGAGTTGCATTTGCGGTAAAAATGCTCTACGCTCCTTTTTTGGAGCCTAACGCAGCATTTGTTTGAACTCTCGATACCAGAGTTAAATTTATGGTGCGGCCAGAAAAAAGCCTGCGGAGCGTTAACAGCCCTTCTACCGCCGAACTCCAAATCTAGGCCTTAGAAACCATTAGTGCATTGCTGCTCTTTCAACAAATGATACCAAGAGAATGAAACAAATTAGATAATAGGAGTAAATTAGAAAGTTGTTTAAACTTGTATTCACTATCCGAGGGTTCATGTTCCTTTAAAGGTCATAAAAGTAGAAAAAGCAAATTGATAATTCCTGTCTTATCTATCATCAATAAAGCTATTTTAGCCAGAAATATGGTAATAAGGATGCTCTGGGAATACTGACCCACCAAAAAAAAAAAAAAAAAAACTCAAGCACATTCACCAGGTGGATTTCAAAGTACCCAAGTCCTAGAAGTGTGCTTATTGCACTAACAAATGCAAACCAATCAATTGCTAAATAACAGAACACCCACACAAAAGGTCATGTGAATGATTCCAAACTGATTTTTAATATACATGGGGCTATATTACAAGTAAAGCAGGAAAATATAAGCAATATTATGCACTAATATTGCTCAAGTTAAATCAACAGCACTTTTATTTTTGGGCTTATATAAAAGTAATATATTAGTGCTTGAGTGAAAGTCTATTTTGCTCTAACATCTGGATATTAGATAGCTTGGATGCACTAAAATCCCTCATATAATAACTTCTTTAGGGGTACACTGAAAAACTCATGATGTCATTCCCTCGTTCCCTCGAGCACTAAGCCAAAGGTCAAATAATAGTCAAATATGTTTAAAGCACTACACAAATACATATACATATATACATGCATATATATATATAGAAACAAAGAATGTCCGGGCACTTCTTAGGTAAAACGATATCCTAAAGTTTATTGAATCCAATCCAAATAAAAGCAGAAAAATTACAAAAATAGTAGGGATATAGCTAGTAGCCGTTTACAAAAGCCAATCACCACTTGCTGACACTAGCACAATCATATCAGTAAACAAGAACTGCTGGAGTCCTGTACAGCAGACATGTTTCGTGCTTTACCAGCACTTGTTCACTGCTCGCAGGACCCAGACTCTTTTCCTCCTTAAAAAGTACTTTCTTAAAGGCATAACATACATATAACGTTCTCATTTTCCTCAATTTTATACAAGCACTAAGGACTAATTAGTGAAATAAATAGAACAATCTATATCCCCTATCTGTAATTCATGTGATTCTTAAAATATTACTATTCAGGGTTAGTATTCCAACAGTAATAAATCACTAGTAAATAAATCATTAGTAAATCACTAGTATACGGTATATATATATATATATATATATATATATATATATATATATATATATACACAAATTTAAATGCACAAACATATTACCTCTGAGCCCATCCCAGTCCAGCACCTGATTATATACCATGGTAAAATGCCATTTATGCTAGACGGGTTAGCATGTCCAACTTTGCTTGCAAGCATCCTTCATTTTCATTGGATACTGTGCATGCACTAAATAGCGCTCATATTACAAGTTAGTATATGGCAAGATGTTAATGTTAGACTGCTATTTCTCCTTTTTTATTTTAAAAACTGTTTGTTTGTGTATAATTCTACTTGTTAATATCTTTTTATTAATAATGCTCTTCATTTTTTGCATAATAAATAATTCCTTTATTAAGTTTTTCCTTTGTCTAATATTTGAACCACGTTACTGAAAGAGACTGGTACTATTAATACTGTGTTTTTAGATTATTGTTTTGCTAAATTGTATTCTGGGATTTAATTTTTTATTCTAGGTTTTCCTTAAGATTTTCCATATAATAAATCTTAAGTGGTGGCAGCTTAGAGATAGTTTAGTGTGGGTGGCATTAAAGGGGAGCTTGGGCATTTTTTTCTAAGTATAGGACAGACTAGAGAGTGTTGTTAACCCTTGCACCCACTGAACTAAGTCACAGGCTTGCCTGGAGTGGCTAGACTGTGACAGATTGGTTAAAGTAAAATTGTTAACCCTTTCTGTACCAAACAAGTGACTGGTGCAGGGTTGGTTAACTCTGGTTGTCACAAATTGGTGGGCAGCGGTGAAGATATTTTTTTATTAGATTTTAGTGCTTTGTGGATTTGCTAGTGTAAAAATCCCAGTACTAAAAATGTTTTTGATGCCGACAATTTCCAAAGGCTAAGGCTGAGTGCATTATATAGTTACACATTGCAAACCGTCCCCTTCTCTATTCTCTGGTTTTTTTTCTATTTTATTTTTTACTATGGAGAAATACCAGCAGCAGACCAAGGAAATGTTGTGACTGTTATGCCAGGAGAGAGATATTCCCTCCCGTGGGAAAACTAAAGAGGGTTTGATACAAGCTCTTATGGCTTATGATAGCAGCTAGGCCACACAAGCTGAAGCCTTAGGAGAGGTGTCTGCAGCCTTTGGGCAGTGATTCATTAAGCTCTGGAGATCCCCTGGACTGTTATTTGCAAACTGTTCTAAACCATATGGGCTCAGCAGATCCAAGTTTGCGCATGGAGCTGATCCTAAAATTCCATGGAACAGCAAGCTGCTGAGCGCCGTGCTGAGAGAGAGAAGCAGCTGAGCGCCAGGCTGAGAGAGAGGTTCTGGTCGCCTAGAGATAGGCTGCTGAGTGCCAGGCTGAGAGAGAGAGGCTCTGGCCACAGAGAGACAGGCTGCTAAATGACAGGCTGAGAGAGAGTATCAGTTACAGCTTGCACAGTTGGAGAGAGAAACTGTCTCACTTGTTGTTAGTGAACCTAGAGGCTCCTATGTGCATGCATGCAGATAATTTTCCAACTCTAGAGAAAGATGGAGATTTGGATGTATTTCTGCACAGTTTTGAAAAGGTTTTCAGATGGTTCTTGCTGACAAGGGAGCAATGGGCCAAGTATTGTACCCCTGGTCTGAATGGTCCTGCACTGGAGGCTTTTGCAGAAATTCCTCCAAAGTTTGATCAGGACTATGAGGCAAATAAAGCTGAACTGCATAGGAGGTATAATCTAACTTCTTAGGTGTACAGAAAGAAATTCCGTACTCTGCAGAGGGATACATCAGAGAGCTACACTGCAGTTGTGGGAAGCCTGACAACAGCATTCAAGCAGTGGATTAGAAGGCTAAAGATTGCCACTATGGAGGACCTGGAAGATCTGATAGTTAAGGAGCAATTAATGCAGCTGTGCCCAGCAGAAGTGCAGGAGTGGGTGCTGGATCGCAAGCCCAAAACAGCATTGGAGGCAGGTGAGCTGGCAGATTTTTACACAGCCAACAGGTCACCAGTGAATGGGAGAAAATCATTTGTTAAGGGGCATCAACATGGAAAGTAGCTGCATCATGACCCCCTTTACCAAGCCTGTTATGCCTTTATTTAATGTGTCTGTTCCCTCTGGGAAAGGAGGGGGGGAGTGCTGCACCTGGGCAGGTAGTCAGAAGGATCCCAAATTCTGCATGAAGATGTGAAGTGGCAGACTAACTGTGAGAGAGGGCAGAGGGAAATTGTAGAGCAATCTGTGCCAGAAGCAGCAGTGCTCCAGAATCCAGAGTGTGTGGGGAAGGAGGGTACAAGATACTCTTTGAGGGACCCCCAAAGTGAGTGTGAAAGATTTTGGGTGACAGAGACCCCATTAACTTCAGCTGTGACCTATAAGCAGACTGCACAGATTAGGGGACAGAGACTGACACAGACTGTAGATGCAAGGGGGAAAAATACAGATAAGTGTATTTGCCAAGCCCAACAGTTCCATTCAGCACATACACTAATAGGAGTGCAGAGTCAGAGTTCCCAGCAGGCCCAGCAGATAGACCCCACAGTGGAGAAAAGGGGGGCAGTTAGGCAGCCCCCTACCAACCATAACAAAGTGCAGGAGTACAGGCATTCTACTCAGGTGGAGGGGAAAGATCCCTGGCTAGTTAATCCAAAGCTGACAAAAAACAATATGTTCAGAGGGTGTGGCAAGAAACTAGGCTTCACAGACACCCCTGCAACAGGGTATGATGTACTTTTCAGGGACAATATGCCATATTCATACAAGAACAGTTGCAGGATTCTTCTGCCAGGAAGGAAGTGTATGAGATGGAGCAGAATGTTCTAGTATTAACACCTATGAGGCAGAGCAGGGTCACTTCAATATATTAAACAAGCTGGGTAGAGCAAATTGTGTGTCATGCTTAAATGGAGGGCATCATGATGGCAAAACTGCTTTGTGCAATTTGACTGGGAAAGCATTATCACGTCCAGGGAAGCTCCCTTTGATTCGCACCTGGAGTGGCTTATGTGCCACCTCCCTTTGCGTCACTTATTTGGGGGAGGTGTCATGAATACCTCATGATTTAGCTGCTAAAGGGTTACATTTCTTTAGCTTGTGTGCTAAAAACATTTGTTTTTTCAGAAGAAATTTGTTGCTGTGTTTTCCCTTAGAAAAGCCAGAGCACTCATAAATAGTTTGTAAGATGCACAAGAGCAAACGTTATGGTCAGTTTATTGTCCCAACCTTTCAGCACAGAGAATGATGGAACACAGTGCCTCTATCCATGAACTGGACTGGGGGTCATTGACAGGACAACCAGCTGTACAAATAAATATACTTTTATAAGTTATAATGAATCAGAAACATAAAGAATGTAAAATATATGGTGTTTGGTATCAAAATACTCCTCACAACATCACTAAGGGAATTGCCTACCTGTGCAAATTAAATAGATATACATATCAGAAGTTATAAGATGTTATATAATTTCAGCCAGATATGCTGAGCTTTATGACCTGTCGTAAAAAAAAGGGGGAAATATTTCCAAGGGCCCTCTGTAAGAAGGTTGGGTCAAGCATGATCGGTTCACCGGTTCCATATGAAGACGAATGCCAGATCGTTACAGATGGTGACACTGTGTGTGTGTCGGTCTGTAACGATCATTTGCTGGTGCCGACTGGAGGTATGGGAGGAAATCTGGGAGGTTAGTGGACAGTCTTGCAGTGGGGGTAGGGGGTGGGATGACCTACACTGCGGAAATAAAAATAAAGAGAGAGGGAGCGATGGCGAGCTTTGCTACAGAAAAATGGTGGGTCCCTAACCATCAATTGCTCTAGGGGGGGACCGCTACAGAAAATAAAAAAATATAAAAGGCATTTTAAAGGCACTAGCACACAGCTGCCAGTACCTAAGATGGAAGATACTAGTTGGGGGGAAGGTTAGAGAGCTGTTTGGGAGAGATCAGAGAGGTTGGAGGGATCAAGAGGGGATAAGGGAGTGGGAGGTGTCAGGTGGGAGGGTAACACTAAATAGAAATTAACCTTACAAGCTACCTGATTAACCCCATTCACTGCCGGGAATAATAGAAGTGTGGTGTGCAGTTGCAATTAACAGCATTCTAATTACCAAAAAGCAATAGCAAAGCCATATATACCTGCTATTACTGAACAAAGGGGATCCTAGAGAAGCTTTAACAATCATTTGTTTTTTATTTCACTAGTGGTGTGTAAATAATTTTTGTGGAAACCCAAAGTTTGCAAAAAAGTTAACAATTTGTTTTTAGATGATTCCATTTTGGGGTGAAATGGTGGCATGAAATATTTCTAAATGGACCTAAATAGTTTTGACGGGTAAATAAAAAAGGCTCTATTTCTGTTTAAATGCAGTGAAAGCAAAAATGCTAAACATTATCCAGTATTTTGGACAAGTTCTTCTCTGAAAGTCCCAGTAGTTAAGGGGTTAATTGCTCACAAACAACTTCCTTGTATGGTCAATGGGCTGTGTTTTGCCATAACTTTGGTTTTATCATAGTCTGTGTCTCTAATTACTCAAATACTACCTTCTGGTATTGCTAAAGGAATGTGTTATGCCATACATGTCATTCAGTCATGGACTGTGTCTTTAATTGCTCAACTACCACCTCCTAGTATTGCCTATGGGCTGTATTATGCTATACTTGTGCTTCAACTTGCCAAACAATTGGCACCTTAAAGTATGTATTTAATTGCTCAACTACTTGCTCAAATACTACCTCCTGGTATAGCCTATGGGCTGTGTTATGCCATACATGTCCTTCAGTCGTGGGCTGTGTCTTTAATTGCTTAACTACCAGCTCCTGGTATGGCCTATGGACTTGGTTATGCCATAGATTTGCTTCAATCTTGCACTATGTCTCTAATTGCTCAACTACTACCTCCTGGTATTGCCTGGACTGTATTATGCTATACTTGTGCTTCAACTTGCCAAACAATTGGCACCATAAAGTATGTCTTTAATTGCTCAACTACTTGCTCAACTACTACCTCCTGGTATTGCCTATGGACTGTATTATGCCATACTTGTGCTTCAACTTGCCAAACAATTTGCACCATAAATATGTCTTTAATTGCTCAACTACTACCTCCTGGTATGGCCTATGGACTGCTATATGTCATACTTGTGCTTCAATCATGGACTGTTTCTCTAATTGCTTAACTACTACCACCTGGTATGGCCTATGGACTGTATTATGCCATACTCTAGCACAAAAACTTGCTCTAACTGAGTGTTTTTGTTCAAACTCAGGCTATGGGGGACGGGTGGCTGATCCTGAAAAGTAAATTGGCACATGTTCTATCATTGTAATAGTCCCATGCAACTTTAGCCTGATGTTTAATAAATCATTATCTATTTTAAAATCTGAAATTTGATGTTCAGTGATGGTGGCAGCATGTTAATAATTTGTAGTGATTCAAAGTAATCTATGGTCAAATGTATGGTATTATTTAATTGTGGTGTTCAAATGTTGGCTAACTAAGTAAGATGTATTTTTTTATGAGTGACTTTTTTATTTTTAAAATGTTTTTCTCATTTCTTTTAAGCAAATTCTTGCTTTCTTGGACCAGGTCCAATTGACTTGCTCTCATTATTATTAAAGAGTCATTGTATTTTAGCATTCCATGTGTCTCATGCAATATGGATTTGTAATAAAATTACAATACTGTGATGGATTAATTGTATGTTATTGAGCTAAGTTTAACTTAGTTATTAGTTGACAAAGTTTCTGAAATAAGGCAATAACACTTGGATACCATGGTATAATTTATAATTATTCACATAATTATAATTTTCCCTGACATACTATATTGTCATGTTAATATTTTGCAATTATATTAACATGTTAATATTTAATGTACAATAACCTTTTAAGTTTATATCTTGGCCTTCCTAAACCAATAATTACCAAGTGAAAAATATCCCCTTCCCAGAGTGGGCGTGGACAGATTTCCACACCTATAAAATAATCACCTGACTACCTATCCCCATTCCTAGTTCTGTCCAACACAGGGTAGATAGAACTAGTTCCCTCTCTAGATTCTTATGTTTTTTTAGGCTTTTTATATCCCACCAGGTTATGCTATGTTACTCTCCTGGGTTACTGGAAGTTCCAGTATCCAAAAGGTAGATTTGTTATCACAGGGGCTCAGGCTGGCAGGTTTAGGACCCACTAGTAATGGTCAGGTGTGTCCGTGAGCACACATTCCATGTGGTAATGTTTCTGTGAGGGCTCATAGAGTATCATGCAGGGTCACAAGCTATTGTGCTGCAGTTTATGTTGCGTTTTGTAAAAAGCCTGAATTGCTGTAAGTCCTGAATAGTATATGACTGCACCAACAGTTTGTGTTTCTCATTTATTGGAAAGAAGGCTGTGTTTCCTGTAAACAAAATGGCAGAAGTAGTCCCCCTTGCCTTTTCATGGGCTCACTGATTTTAAACTTTGGAAGCGAGTTTGTGCCTTCTTTAATGCCAAAGGTGCAGACAGAATGGATTGTAAGGTATGATGTTGGGCTATGCTCTGTGAATTTTTATACTATATAAGTTTACACAAAGTTATGATTTTGGAAGTCATATTACTATACACAAGATACGGCTTTATGACTTGTTTTTTTTTTACACAAGCATATACAATATATGTTTTTGTTAACTATCTTATTCCATAAACATATGTCTTTGCAGGTGCTCTTACTTAAAACTAGCAAAAAATGAAAAGCGGAGCATAGGTGAAATTTAAAGTCTTTATGTAAATCCAATCATGGAAACAGCTATATACAAAGACAAAAATATTCTACATGCTTAAAAGATGCTGGGCAGATGTGTTTCAGCTTTTGCCTTCTTCCATGATCTGCTCTAACTATCTAGGCATATACATACTATGTCTGCAAATGTTTTTATTACATAGGCACATACATGCTTTGTCTTTGTGCTCTTGCTACATAGGTAGATAGAGGCAATGGCCTCTATTTATCAAGCTGTCAACCGCAAATACGCTGGAATTCCGCAGCGTATTTGTGGCGTGCCTGATTTGCCTTAGTTATCAAACTCTACAGACTGGCAAAAGTAGAATTTAGTGACGTAACATACGATCCTCTGGACTCAGTCCGACACAGATCGATGCTTACGTCATTACAGATGTTCCGAACGCAAGTTCGGCATTATCTGACTACTTTTGCTAGTTATCAAATAACTAGCAGGTATGCTCGGCACTTTTTCGGCCCAGCGTACCTGGTTTTCAATCTGCTGCCCTGGAGGCGGCAGATACAATAGGAATCAATGGGAGTCTGAAAGCAGCGAAAGCTTATGTTCGCTGCTGCCCGATATCCCATTGATTTCCATGGGAAATGTCTACACCTAACACCCTAACATGTATCCCGAGTCTAAACCCCCCTAATCTAACCCCCCCTATACCGCTGCAACTAAATAAAGTGTTTAACCCCTAAACCACCGCTCCCGGAGCCCATCATCACCTACATTATACTTATTAACCCCTAATCTGCCCCCCATACCGCCGCAATTCTAATAAATGTATTAACCCCTAAACCACCGCTCCCGGAGCCCACCGCAACTCTAATAAATTGTTTAACCCCTAATCTGCTGCCCCCTACACCGCCACCGCCTACATTATATTTATTAACCCTTAATCTGCCCCCCCTACACCGCCGCCACCTACCTACATTAATTAACCCCTAATCTGCCGCCCCCAACGTCGCCGACACTATATTAAATTTATTAACCCCTAAACCTAAGTCTAACCCTACACCCTAACACCCACTAACGTAAATATAATTTAAATATATCTACATAAAATTACTATCATTAAATAAATTATTCCTATTTAAAACTAAATACCTATAAAATAAACCCTAAGATAGCTACAATATAACTAATAGTTACATTGTATCTAGCTTAGGGTTTATTTTTATTTTACTGGCAATTTTGTATTTTTTTTAACTAGGTAGAATAGTTATTAAATAGTTCTTAACTATTTAATAACTTCCTAGTTAAAATAAATACAAATATACCTGTAAAATAAAACCTAACCTAAGTTACAATTACACTTAACACTACACTATAATTAAATAAATTCCCTAAACTAAATACAATTAAATACAATTAAAAACAATTATCTAAAGTACAAAAAAAAAAAACACTAAATTACAGAAAATAATAAAATAATTACAATTTTTTTAAACTAATTACACCTAATCTAATCACCCTAATAAAATAAAAAAGCCTCCCAAAATAATAAAAAGCCCTACCCTATACTAAATTACAAATAGCGCTTAAAAGGGCCTTTTGCGGGGCATTGACCCAAAGTAATCAGCTCTATTACCTGTAAAAAAAAATACAATACCCCCCAACATTAAAACCCACCACCCACACACCCAACCCTACTCTAAAACCCACCCAATACGTCCTTAAAAACACCTAACACTAACCCCTTGAAGATCACCCTACCTTGAGACGTCTTCACCCAACCTTGCCGAAGTCCTCCACAAAGCCGGGCAAAGTGGTCCTCCAGACGGGCAGAAGTGGTCCTTCAGACTGGCAGAAGTCTTCATCCAGGCTGCATCTTCTATCTTCATCCATCTGGCGCGGAGCGGCTCCATCTTCAAGACATCCGATGTGGAGCATCCTCTTCATCCTGAGTCTTCTTGAACAATGACGGGTCCTTTAAGTGACGTCATCCAAGATGGCATCCCTTGAATTCCGATTGGCTGATAGAATTCTATCAGCCAATCAGAATTAAGGTAGGAAAAATTCTATTGGCTGATGCAATCAGCCAATAGGATTGAGCTCGCATTCTATTGGCTGATTGGAACAGCCAATAGAATGCAAGCTCAATCCTATTGGCTGATTGCATTGAACTTCAATCCTATTGGCTGATTGCATCAGCCAATAGGATTTTTCCTACCTTAATTCTGATTGGCTGATAGAATTCTATCAGCCAATTGGAGTTCAAGGGACGCCATCTTGGATGACGTCACTTAAAGGACCTGTCATTGTTCAAGAAGACTCAGGATGAAGAGGATGCTCCGCATCGGATGTCTTAAAGATGGACCCGCTCCGGATGGATGAAGATAGAAGATGCCGCCTGGATGAAGACTTCTGCCCGTCTGGAGGACCTCTTCTGGCCGGCTTCGATGAAGACTTCTGCCCGTCTGGAGGACCTCTTCTGGCCGGCTTCGATGAAGACTTTTGTCCGTCTGGAGGAACACTTCGCCTGGCTTCGTGGAGGACTTCGGCCCGGCTGGGTGAAGACGTCTCAAGATAGGGTGATCTTTAAGGGGTTAGTGTAAGGATTTTTTAAGGGGGTATTGGGTGGGTTTTAGAGTAGGGTTGGGTGTGTGGGTGTTGGGTTTTAATGTTGGGGGGGTATTGTACTTTTTTTTACAGGTAAAAAAGCTGATTACTTTGGGGCAATGCCCCGCAAAAGGCCCTTTTAAGGGCTATTCATAATTTAGTATAGGGTAGGGCTTTTTATTATTTTGGGGGCTTTTTTATTTTGTTAGGGGGATTAGATTAGGTGTAATTAGTTTAAAAAAATTGTAATTATTTTATTATTTTCTATAATTTAGTGTTTTTTTTTTGTACTTTAGATAATTGTTTTTAATTGTATTTAATTGTATTTAGTTTAGGGAATTTATTTAATTATAGTGTAGTGTTAGGTGTAATTGTAACTTAGGTTAGGTTTTATTTTACAGGTATATTTGTATTTATTTTAACTAGGAAGTTATTAAATAGTTAATAACTATTTAATAACTATTCTACCTAGTTAAAATAAATACAAAGTTGCATGTAAAATAAAAATAAAACCTAAGCTAGATACAATGTAACTATTAGTTATATTGTAGCTAGCTTAGGGTTTATTTTATATGTAAGTATTTAGTTTTAAATAGGAATCATTTATTTAGATTTAGATAAATTATATTTAAGTTAGGGGGTGTTAGGGTTAGTGTTAGACTTAGGTTTAGGGGTTAATACATTTAATATAGTGGTGGCGGTGTAGGGGGGCAGATTAGGGGTTAATAAATATAATGTAGATGGCGGCGGTGTAGGGGGGCAGATTATGAGTTAATATATATAATGTAGGTGGCGGCGGTGTAGGGGGGCAGATTGGGGGTTAATAAATATAATGTAGATGGCGGCGGTGTAGGGGGGCAGATTATGAGTTAATATATATAATGTAGGTGGCGGCGGTGTAGGGGGGCAGATTGGGGGTTATTAAATATAATGTAGGTGGCGGCGGTGTAGGGGGGGCAGATTAGGGGTTAATAAATATAATGTAGATGGCGGCGGTGTAGGGGGGAAGATTATGAGTTAATATATATAATGTAGGTGGCGGCAGTGTAGGGGGGCAGATTGGGGGTTATTAAATATAATGTAGGTGGCGGCGGTGTAGGGGGGGCAGATTAGGGGTTAATAAATATAATGTA
Source organism: Bombina bombina (assembly GCF_027579735.1). Lineage (NCBI taxonomy): Eukaryota > Metazoa > Chordata > Amphibia > Anura > Bombinatoridae > Bombina > Bombina bombina. The sequence goes on along the minus strand of NC_069504.1, from coordinate 608,029,704 downwards.
GGTGGTGGTGGGCTCCGGGAGCGGCAGTTTAAGGGTTAAACACTTTATTTAGTTGCGGCGGGGTCTGGAAGCAGCAGGATAGGGGTTAATAACTTTATGTGGGTGGCGGCGGTATATGGGGCGGAAGATTAGGGGTTAATATGTATAATGTAGGTGGTGGTGGGCTCCAGGAGTGGCGGTTTTGGGGTTAATACATTTATTAGAGTTGCAGTGGGCTCCGGGTGCAGCGGTTTAGGGGTTAATAACTTTATTTAGTTGCGGCGGTATAGGGGGTAAACAGTATAGTATAGTGTGGGTGCTTAGTGACAGTATACCAAGAAAGCTGTAAAAAAGCCGAAGAGCAGCAAGACCGATGACTGTTAGTTAACAACAGTCCACTGCTCATCGCCCCGTACTTGGTGCGCAGCTTTTTGACAGCTTTTTTGATAATTTTGGAGAACGTATTTAGGTCCGCGGCAGCGATGTTAGGCGATCTTAGGCGAGCGCATTGGTGCCGTCGAATGCAAGAAAGTCCAATGTCTTTGCAAGTGCTTTACTTTATAGGTAAATACTTGCTATGTCTTTGCAAGTACTCTTACTACATAGGCATATTCATGATTTGTCTTTGCAAGTGCTCCTGCTAAATAGTTAGATACATGCTATGTCTTTGCAAGTGCTTTACTATATAGGTAGATACATGCTATGTATTTGCAAGTGCTTTACTATATAGGTAGATACATGCTATGCCTTTGCAAGTGATCTTACTATATAGGTAGAAATATGCTATGTCTTTGCAAGTACTCTTACTACATAGGCATATTCATGCTATGTTTTTGTGAGTTCTCTTAATATTAGGTATGTATATGCTATGTCTTTGCAGGTGTTCTTACTACATAGGCATATACAAGTGTTTTGTGTAACTTTTTAGTTTCAGAAACTAGTTAACCATAGCTCTTAGATCGCGGAAAGGATTGAAGCGGAAAAGGCAATTGCGCTAGTGCAATCGCGATTTCGCTCAACTTGTAATATCAGTGGAATGAAAATGGAATTGTGAAAAGGCAATTGCGCTAGCACAAAACCATTTGCGCACAACTTGTAATCTAGCTCTCAGTGTATGATATAGCTTACCTGTAGGATATATTTGTTTGCTGCAAAAAGCCATGTTTTATTTTTACTGTTTTATTTGGCTATTGAGGTCTGGCTTTCAAGCTTGTTATAATGCTCATCTGAAGTAAGCAAGGGTTAGCTATTTTATGGTTACTGTATGATTGGATTTATTGTCATTTGTAGCCTGTTAAGATGGGTATTGTGGCTAAGATATTAGGAGGCTGATTTTGTTAATGTTTATTTTTAACTTTGCAAATTCTGTTTTTTTATTTGCAGATTTCACTCATCTTGTCTCAAGCCTGGAGTTTCCAGTCCCAATACTAAGAAAGAAGATGTATATGGTCTGCTGGTTGTAAATCAGTTGGTGTGACTACTTTTTTGTGTGTGTGGATGTTTTCATATAATATTCAGAGAAATAGTTTCTGCAATTTACTTTTAGAACTTACTCAACTGTTTTGAAAGACTCATTTTGTATCTTTCATAGGTCAGTTTGCTTCAGGATAAGAGTATGCAACTTATAGAATACTATAATAGAATACTCACAGAGTAGCAGCACTTAGCGCAAAGTGCAAAATATTGCAGTCTGGGTCCTTAAGAGCTCCCCAGCTAGCTCACACCGGTCACTGTCAGCAAACACCATATACCATACAGGATTAGTGTCAGGCTGGATAAAAAGATGAAGCTTGACTTGGATATAAAATGTATGTAAAATGTGGTTAAAACCAAATAAAAGCAACTTATAGAATACTGCCAGGAGCTTTTTACTTATTTTCTTATGTAAGGTACCTAATTTTTTTTTGTCTCATTTGTGGACTTTCACAGACAATGGTGAGTTGTTTTTTTTTTTTTATCCCTGCCATTTTTAGTTTTATGATCTGATTTGTACAATGTTTGTTTTATTTGTGTTTTATTAGTTAAGCCTACATTCATTATTGGGGTCAGCCTCCATTATTTGTGTTTTATTAGTTAAGCCTGTATTCATTATTGGGGTCAGCCTCCATTATTTTTGTTTCAGGGAATTGATAGTGAAGAGCCTTTGGACAAAATCTGTGGATTTAACAGTCAGAACCAGGTAGGCTGCTTCTCAAGTTGAAATGTGAGCAGGTTTTGGTTGGGAGTTAATTGGAAACTTGACTACCTCACTATTCTGGTTTTCAGGACAATGACTGTGAATTTTAGGATCCAACACCTGTTTATATATGGATACAGTGTGAGATCATTTAGGATTACAGAATCTTTAAATAAATGTTTCTATGGCATCTAGTTTTGATTAGTAGTTTACTTGCGTCTTCAGCTACTTCCCAGCACCCTTTTTTCCCTGAGGGGTGAATGCTTGTTTTTTCTACTGGCTTGTTGTTATTCTTCCACCTTAGGATGTTAACTGATGTTTTTGTGTGCAAAGGCTTGTTGTTTGAGTTTTTATGGGTTTTTCCTTAATCAGCCTAGACTTGACAGATAGAACCTTACAACAAAATATTATGTAGCTTTCTTTTTTCTTTCAGTTATTTATCTCTGCTTTATGCTAGAACTGTTTATGTGGTTATGTGCAATGTATAGTCTATTTTTTTTTATTTTTATTTTTTTTGGGGGGGGGGGGGCGTTGAGTGTGTGTATATAATAAATATATATATATGTATGTGTATATATGTATGTATGTATGTATGTATGTATATGTGTGTATATATATATATATATATATATATATATATATATATATATATATATATATATATATATACTGTATATATATACAGGGAGTGCAGAATTATTAGGCAAATGAGTATTTTGACCACATCATCCTCTTTATGCATGTTGTCTTACTCCAAGCTGTATAGGCTCGAAAGCCTACTACCAATTAAGCATGTTAGGTGATGTGCATCTCTGTAATGAGGAGGGGTGTGGTCTAATGACATCAACACCCTATATCAGGTGTGCATAATTATTAGGCAACTTCCTTTCCTTTGGCAAAATGGGTCAAAAGAAGGACTTGACAGGCTCAGAAAAGTCAAAAATAGTGAGATATCTTGCAGAGGGATGCAGCACTCTTAAAATTGCAAAGCTTCTGAAGCGTGATCATCGAACAATCAAGCGTTTCATTCAAAATAGTCAACAGGGTCGCAAGAAGCGTGTGGAAAAACCAAGGCGCAAAATAACTGCCCATGAACTGAGAAAAGTCAAGCGTGCAGCTGCCAAGATGCCACTTGCCACCAGTTTGGCCATATTTCAGAGCTGCAACATCACTGGAGTGCCCAAAAGCACAAGGTGTGCAATACTCAGAGACATGGCCAAGGTAAGAAAGGCTGAAAGACGACCACCACTGAACAAGACACACAAGCTGAAACGTCAAGACTGGGCCAAGAAATATCTCAAGACTGATTTTTCTAAGGTTTAATGGACTGATGAAATGAGAGTGAGTCTTGATGGGCCAGATGGATGGGCCCGTGGCTGGATTGGTAAAGAGCAGAGAGCTCCAGTCCGACTCAGACGCCAGCAAGGTGGAGGTGGAGTACTGGTTTGGGCTGGTATCATCAAAGATGAGCTTGTGGGGCCTTTTCGGGTTGAGGATGGAGTCAAGCTCAACTCCCAGTCCTACTGCCAGTTTCTGGAAGACACCTTCTTCAAGCAGTGGTACAGGAAGAAGTATGCATCCTTCAAGAAAAACATGATTTTCATGCAGGACAATGCTCCATCACACGCGTCCAAGTACTCCACAGCATGGCTGGCAAGAAAGGGTATAAAAGAAGAAAATCTAATGACATGGCCTCCTTGTTCACCTGATCTGAACCCCATTGAGAACCTGTGGTCCATCATCAAATGTGAGATTTACAAGGAGGGAAAACAGTACACCTCTCTGAACAGTGTCTGGGAGGCTGTGGTTGCTGCTGCACGCAATGTTGATGGTGAACAGATCAAAACACTGACAGAATCCATGGATGGCAGGCTTTTGAGTGTCCTTGCAAAGAAAGGTGGCTATATTGGTCACTGATTTGTTTTTGTTTTGTTTTTGAATGTCAGAAATGTATATTTGTGAATGTTGAGATGTTATATTGGTTTCACTGGTAAAAATAAATAATTGAAATGGGTATATATTTGTTTTTTGTTAAGTTGCCTAATAATTATGCACAGTAATAGTCACCTGCACACACAGATATCCCCCTAAAATAGCTAAAACTAAAAACAAACTAAAAACTACTTCCAAAAATATTCAGCTTTGATATTAATGAGTTTTTTGGGTTCATTGAGAACATGGTTGTTGTTCAATAATAAAATTAATCCTCAAAAATACAACTTGCCTAATAATTCTGCACTCCCTGTATATATAAAGCAAAAGAGATGTGTGTAAGCGCTATAATTCCCAATGCTAAATATTAACAACTCCTAGGACTAAATGAACAAAAGAAGATAAGCTAGTAAGTCCAGTCTGACTGCAAACAACTTGAATGCTGCTATCTGTAGAATAGACTGAACCTTTAAGGTCACCAGGATAAAGAAGTCTATGTAGAAAAGCCATGAACAAAGTGTTTAGACAGCGCTTTCAAGTAGAAGGTGTAATCACCGTAAGCCAGAGGGTCATAGAGAGAAGTTTAAGAAACAAAGAGACAAAAAAGCATCATAGTGTAGTATGATCACCACTCAGTTAAAAAGTTGTGAGATTAACCCCTTAATGACCGCAGCACTTTTCCATTTTCTGTCCGTTTGGGACCAAGGCTATTTTTACATTTCTGCGGTGTTTGTGTTTAGCTGTAATTCTCCTCTTACTCATTTACTGTACCCACACATATTATATACCATTTTTCTCGCCATTAAGTGGACTTTCTAAAGATACCATTATTTTCATCATATCTTATAATTAACTATAAAAAAAATTATATAATATGAGAAAAAAATGGAAAAAAACACACCTTTTCTAACTTTGACCCCCAAAATCTGTTACACATCTACAACCACCAAAAAACACCCATGCTAAATACTTTCTAAATTTTGTCCTGAGTTAAGAAATACCCAATGTTTACATGTTCTTTGCTTTTTTTGCAAGTTATAGGGCCATAAATACAAGTAGCAGTTTGCTATTTCCAAACCCCTTTTTTTTCAAAATTAGCGTTAGTTACATTGGAACCCTGATATCTGTCAGGAATACCTGAATATCCATTGACAAGTATATATTTTTTTTTAGAAGACACCCCAAAGTATTGATCTAGGCCCATTTTGGTATATTTCATGCCACCATTTCACTGCCAAATACAATCAAATAAAAAAAATTGTTCACTTTTTCACAATTTTGTTCACAAACTTTAGGTTTCTCACTGAAATTATTTACAAGCAGCTTGTGCAATTATGGCATAAATGGTTGTAAATTCTTCTCTGGGATCCCCTTTGTTCAGAAATAGCAGACATGTATGGCTTTTGTTGTTGCTTTTTGGTAATTAGAAG